>NW_028020963.1:0-674 GCF_054177405.1 Leptonychotes weddellii
CTTCCTTTTCTTTTTTGAATGTATGGTATTACCATCTGTTATATCATAGATCTTAAGCTTTTAATCCCCATGGCATCAGCCCTCGGAGAATATGGAGGTTTCTGTCCGTTTGTTTTTGTTACCTTCAGGGAGCTGGTGCTCATGGAAAGAGGGATCTGGACCCTCAACACGGGCATCTATCCAGGATGCTTAGCCAAGCATTAAAATGAAGGAAAAGAGAAAATAATTTATTTCTAAAAATCAGAGGCTGCATCATAACTTCAACATAAAATTTTGTGTAAAAGTATATCAAAGTTCTTGGAGAGAACTCAGAAGAAGGGGAATTAGTTAATAAGCTGCTATATTAAAGCAAGGTGTGAAGGGAATGAGAGAAATGAATATTAAATGAGAAGCCTCAAACATTGAGATGATCTCATGACATTTAAAAACATAAAATAAAGCAAAACGAAACCGCAAGAGACCAGTGTCTGTAACGGTCTTGCTTAAAAGGCTGCACCCTGTAGTAGTCAGAAGTGACATCCAGTCTGGACCTCTGTCCCCCAGATGCTGGCCTCTCATTCTCTTCTCGACAAGAAGAACCAATTGGTGCCTGATCCATGTCTTCAGACAGAAAATCAGGATGGGTCTGGAATGTTCTGTTGCTGTTAGAAGGAAGTAAGATGCTTCTAACGACA
>NW_028020964.1:0-674 GCF_054177405.1 Leptonychotes weddellii
CTGGGATCGAGTCCCACATCGGGCTCCCTCCTCGAGGGGAAGCCTGCTTCTCCCTCTCCCACTCCCGCTGCTTGTGTTCCTGCTCTCGCTATCTCTGTCTCTGTCAAATAAATAAATAAAATCTTTAAAAAAAAAAAAAGTAAAACATCTCTCATGAGCACTGATGGATAAGTTGTCATTTTTTAATCTATGCCCTTTGACTTCTGCCTCTTCTTACAGTTTGTATTTTCTCCTGTAAGTCCTCTTCAATGTTTTTAAAGTAATTTCTCTTATGTAATTTAGAGAATCAAGCAAAGTGCTTTTCCATAAACTCTGGTTCTTACAATGTAGATTTGGATAATATAGCCTAAGCGTCCAGATTACAAAACCACTCTATCCATTGTTTAAACTGTTAATCAGTTTGTCTCATGATATCAAAGTGAGGCTTAAAATCTATTTATAATCCATAAAGAAAACATAATTAGGACAAATAAGGAGTCATTTGGCTTATGTGAGGTTAGTCCTTCAGGGAGCCGCATGATCCTTCAGCAGGAGACAAGTCTATCATTTTGTGTACTGAAGCTATAATATGAATGAATAATTTGTAAGTTAGAATTCTAGGTTAAGGGTGGAGACGCGGAGGTGTGGGGTGTGACAAGTGGCAGACTGGTTGCAACCTTGAATTCAAGTGCTTC
>NW_028020965.1:0-674 GCF_054177405.1 Leptonychotes weddellii
GCACATAACAATCCTCTCATAAATTCTCACTTTTGGAATTCATAGGAGACTATAACCCTTAGGAGGAATCAGACACAGATTTCAGAGAAACATAGGTAAGTGTCTGTTGTGCAACAAATACGCCAATTTCTCTCCAAAGCACTATCGTGTGTCCAGCTATGTAAGCACCCTCTCTGGGCTACTCTCTGCCAAGGATGCCGTACCTTTCCTCCTGCCTGCCTTCTGCAGCAGTGAAAACAGAAGATTCCAAGTCAGACCTGCCAGATCCGTAGGGAGGTAGGTTCAGAAGACATACAATATAGGACAGTTCTTAGGTGTGCCTTCTAGCTCTGCCTTCTTTTATGTGGTTGTGGAAACAAGAGCACCTCACGTTACATGAAGAATGTAAGGAGATTCATCTTTACAACTAAGAGGGCTGGAAATCAGGCAAGTGAGAGAGATGAGGATGGGGAAATATGAAAAGTCCATCCTTATTAACCAGGAGGTGCATCCAGTCAGAACCAGGTCTTTGAGGGAAATCGCATGTTAGTGAAGTGACATCTGGAAATGACTGACAAAGTGGCTATGAAAAGCAGGGCAGAAAACACTTCAGCTCTCTCTGATTTTAGCCATGTTTGGCTCTGTCACAGAGCAGATGATCAGGCACCTTGAGGAGGGATGCACAACATGACCGG
>NW_028020966.1:0-674 GCF_054177405.1 Leptonychotes weddellii
CTCATCTGTTGATGTTATCTGCAAATAATGACCAAAAAATCACCTCCTTTTATTTATGTCCATTCTCTTGTTTGATTGACTTGACTAGCCCTTCCAGAGCTATGTTATATAGTGTTGAAAGCTTTTTTTTCTCCTTGATATTAATGAGAACTAACCGTCACTTTTGTTTTTATTTTGTTTTGTTTCTGAATTGTACAAATGATTCCAACTATAGTACATCAAATTCTAGAAGAGGCAAAACTATGGAGACAATGAAAACATTAGTGGTTATAGGGAGGGGGTTTGGGGGGCAATAAACAGGTAGAGCAAAAAGGATTTTCAGGGCAGTGAAATACTGTTTGATATTATAATGAAAGATATATACCATTACACATTTGTCCAAACCCGTAGAATGTACAACACCAAGAGTGAACTCTAAGGTAAACTAAAGACCTCTGAGTGATGATGATGAGTCAATTTAGGTTCATCCTTGGTTAAAAAAAAAAAAACTACTATTCTGGTGATTGATGTTGATAATGGGGACAGAGAGTATATAAGAAGTCTCTCATATACCTCCCTCTCAATTTTGTTATAAGCCTGAAACTGCTCTTAAAAAAAATCTTTAAAAAAAAGGAAATTCTGACACATGCTACAACACGAATGAACCTTGATGACATTAAGCTAAGTGAAATAGC
>NW_028020967.1:0-674 GCF_054177405.1 Leptonychotes weddellii
GGTGCTGGGGAGAGCAAGCTCCCAGAGTGGAAAAGTACTGAGCACTGGGGAAAGTGTCTTCAAAGTGTCCCAGTCTCCCCAATAAGGATGTCTCAGCAGAGACACTGGACCCAAGGCTTTGGATAAAGAGACTCAGGAATGAGGGTGGGGTGGGGAAGGTTCAAATGCAAATATTCAGAACAGCATGACCGGCATGGGGGGGGTGCTGAGTCCTAGCTGGAGCTCCCCTGTCCCCCACACTGCATGCCCTGCCCACGGCCAAACATCAGGCTGCCAGGTAAAGCCTTGTAAGCACCTACCATCATACCAGAAATTTTGTACCACGTTGGGTTTTTTTTTATGGCTCTATTGAGCTATAATTGATACACAAACATTGCACACAGTTAATGTGTACAATATGATGGATTTAAATGTATGCAAACTCCCAGGATACCCTCAACACAATTAAAGGAATAGACATACCCGAGACCCTCCCTGCCCTCCCTCCACGTTTCCTTGTGTTGTTTTTCTTTTGTTTTTGCCTTGGGGTTTTTTGGGGGGAGTTTTGGTTTGCTGCTGCTTCGTTTTTTTCTGTACAAAGAACACCCACCACGAGATCCACCGTGTCCAATTTTGCAGTTGTCGAGCAGATTCAGCCAAGGCAGGGAAACCACCCGAGTGCCCGTGCATCCGCC
>NW_028020968.1:0-11036 GCF_054177405.1 Leptonychotes weddellii
CCTCAGTTTGTTTCCTGCGATTAAGAATTCCTCATATCAGTGAGATCATATGATACATGTCTTTCTCTGTTTGACTTATTTCACTCAACATAATACCCTCCAGTTCCATCCACGTCGTTGCAAATGGCAAGATCTCATTCCTTTCCATAAAAGACCTTTTATTCAAAATACCATGCACTCTTCAATATTTTCTGTGGTTCTGGAAATTTTCTCTCATAACCAGTCCAATACAGTTTGTTTCTTAAATGCCCAAGAAGCATCATCCCAGTGAACAATATTACCATATATAAAGCACGTGAACACACAAGATGATGTTCCACTTGTAACTCAAACAGTAACAAGCATTCTACAATGCATTAGGATATTATTAAACTATGTGCAAGTACTCAGATTTCTAAAAATGTTCTTCATCCTTTAAGTTGAGGCCCTGCCACCACCAGTTCATATTCAAGCTGTTGTTACTTTGAAACCATGTATAGAGTTCTTGGTAGGGTAGTCTATTCCCATTTGGTTGCTAAGACTCATAACATTCTGAATTCTAAATATAAAACCATATTACTATTTTATATTCATTATCCATTTATGAAACAGGCATCCATGGCTTATGTTATAAACAAAAACAAAAACTTGGGGAAAAGTTAAAAGAATGGAGTCATACCACAGAATTTGTCCTAATATCTAACGAAAGTAAACAAACAGATGAAATAAGATTACAATAGAAGAAATCACCAGAAACTACCATAGAGAGAGAGTGGGAGATCTCAGCCATTAACTTAAAAAAATGTCAGCTAAGAAAAGCAACAACAGATCCTGTCTAGAAGCGGGAGGCTTTTAACCTTGGCTCTAGAAGCCTCTTCTAATCACAACTTCTAGAAAATGGATGTGTAAGTTGACAAAATCTAGGGGGTTTTCACCTCATTTGGAGAAAAGTAGATCAGATGTATATCTTTTTTTTTTTTTTTCCTTTAGGGAAGGTTGGAAGTTGTAATGGCTACAGTTGAAAGATGAATGACAAAGGGGAGGAGAATCAATTTATTGACACTTTGTCCGAAGCATAGTCTCCAGGGCTCCATGAGGAAGAACAATGCCAATGTCAGATATCCTTCGAAATAATGCTGATATTATAACTTCCTTTCTTAAAACTTCTCTTGACTCACCAATGTCAACTAACTCCATAGTTTGTAATTAAAAAATACTTTCATGATGGCCTCTCTTTCTCCCTCTAAATTCTTATCTTTCCACTCTTCTAAATAAGCAATATGTTTTGCCTCTAAATTTTCAAGTCATTTCTGGAAAATAGTTAACTCCCTCCAACTGTTCTTTTTATGGATTCTCATTTTTCTTCTCTAATAGCACTTACCATGTTCTTTTATTTTTTGTCAACTAACTACATGAATTACAATTTAACACCTTTCTGTCTTACTAGGCTGCAGATTCCTTGAACTTAGGACATATGTCATTCATATATTTATCCTCAAGGGCCAGTTCAGCATTTGAAACATAGTAGACACTCAACACACATTTAGTAAGTGAAATATATTTTTCTTGGAAAGGTACTGTCTTTCAAAGCTTCACAATCTTTTGGATGGTGTCCTTGAATGCTTGCTTCACTTGCTGATTTCTTAGAGTGTAAATGAAGGGGTTTAACAAGGGAGTAATTGAGGTAATGAGCACAGCCATTCCTTTGTTGAAGGCACCTTCTTCTTTTGCAGAGGGATTGATGTACATAAACATGCAGCTACCATAAGAGAGGGAGATAACAATCATGTGGGAGGAACAAGTGGAAAAAGCCTTTGTCCTATGCTGGGCGGAAGGGATCCTCAAAATGGTCCTGATAATGTGTGTATAAGAAAATGTCACCAGCACCAGAGTAACCGCCAGAGTCACAACTGCCAGGAAGATGACCATCACTTCTAGGAGGCTTGTGTCTGAGCAGGCCAGCTCCAGAAGGGGCCCATAGTCACAGAAATAGTGATTCAGAACATTGGAAGCACAGAAATCCACCTGACTCATCAGGATGATTGGGGGTAAGATAGCTAGGAATCCTCCCAGCCAGGAGCAGAACACGAGTTGTATGCAGACCCTATTGCTCATGATGGTCAGGTAATGCAGGGGTTTGCAGATGGCAACATAGCGGTCATAGGACATAGAAGCCAAGAGGTAAAACTCTGTTGCCCCAAGAAATATAGCAAAAAAATATTGAATCAAGCATCCAGCAAAACTGATGACTTTATTTCCTGTTGTCACACTGGTCAGAAATCTGGGAATAAAAATGGACGTGAAGGAAATTTCTAAGGAGGACAAATTCTGGAGGAAGAAATACATGGGAGTCTGGAGGTGAGGGTCTACTAGAGTGAGAATGATGATAGTCAGATTTCCTAGGACACTTATCACGTAGATGAGGAACAGAAAGATGCATATCACAACCTGGACCTCAGGTTGATTTGTGAAGCCCAACAGAATAAACTCAGAAAATGTCCTGTTTTTCATTGCTGACCTTTAGGAGATCTAAAGGAAAGAGGTGCATGATGAAAACTCAAGTTTCTCAGGGTAGGAGAGACAAAGCTGATCCTAATGAGCCATGTCATGTCAGTTGACCTAAACCAGCATTGCATTGCACTGGACTTGGCTCCATGGAAGCCCAATATCTTCTATGTGAATGACCTTATTTCTAAAGTCTTTTTAATTCCCTAAGTTGACATATTCCCAGACACTTACCAGACTCTATTACAGAATAATTACTCAATTTTTTCTTCAGAAGAATAACATTTTGAACCTATCCTTTAATCCCAAAATGTTTACAAAATCTCCACATTTAAGTCACTTTCCTCTGACTCTATTAATTTCTCATACTTCTATGCTCTTGGTAGAATTATTTCTATCAGATTCTCTTTTCTGTGCTTCCCTTTTCCTTCCTTGTGCTCTTCCCCCTTCCCTGTACTATTTGATGTTTCACTGGCTGTCTGCCATAGATCCTCATCTCCATTATTGTCCAAACCTCTGACTTCCTTGTTTCAGCAACCAATAGGGAATTCCTCACATGGATATGGTTGAAGGTTTTGTTGCATAAATGATTTTTTCTGCACCCCTATTTCTTTGGAAGTATAAATTTGTAATAGGCCTTTAAGATCTTTGGTTTGGTACTCTCTAATATTATATTGTGAGCATTTTTGACTACATGAACAAGGTACTGGTATCTATAAATCATATTAATTAGCATTTTCTTATGTTTCTCTGCATGGTTGAAGTCTTGTAGGTAGATTTGGGATATATCTCTGAGAATAGAGATTTTGAAATATCCACAGGTGCAACTCAGAGTGGATATTTCTCAAAGTCTTAATGAGTCCTCAATGGCAAACTAAGGATGACAGTTTATCATGCCTGGAAGTTCCCTGTTCTCTATTCTTGGCATATAGAAACCAGGAAGAGGGACATTCTTATTTCTGACAAGAAGCGTCCTTTTGATAAATTGGTAATCCCCAAGGAAGGAAACTTTGGGGGTGGTGTTCTGTGTGCATTTTTGGATTTTTCTGATTCAGAGCCAAAGATAATAGAAAAGGCCCCTCTAATTCACATGCATACGGGTTAGAAAAAAATCATATTTTAAGAATCTTTTTTGTCGGGGTGCCTGGGTGGCTCAGTTGGTTGGGTGTCTGCCTTTGGCTCAGGTCATGATCCCAATGTCCCGGGCTCCCTGCTTGGCGGGGAGTCTGCTTCTCCCTCTGCCCTTCACCCCACTCATGCTCTCTCAAATAAATAAATAAAATCTTTAAAAAAAAGAATCATTCTTATCAATCTCCCCATTATTCCATACAGATGTTGGAGACACTTGGTGATATTAGACTTTGAGCTGGATTTGCCTTTGGCCCTGCCATCCATGTTTGTACTAACCTGTGATCTTTGGCACGTACTGCATTTTCATCACGATTTTCATAATTGATTGACTTTATGATCCACATTTATAGAATAATGTCAGTGACTTTAAAAACATGCAGTGCTCACATTCCTGACAATCTGAATGACTGCAGTGGGATGTTTACTTGTTCCTAAGAGGTAAATCAAAGGGGAGATGTGCCGTGTGAGTCTCTGAGTGATATCAAATTTAACATGCTGTCTATTGGCTTCCCATCAACATTCTACCTTTCTCTCTCTCTTTTTGTTGCAGGAGTCAGTAGCCATAGGTGACTGTATTTATTTTAAGAAATTGAATTATAATTGACATACAATATTACATTAGTTTCTGGTGTGCAGCATAGTGATTTGATACTTTTATGCATTATGGTATGGTCACCACAATAGGTTTAGTTACTATCTGCCACCATGAAAGTTATTAGAACATTACTGATTATCACTTATGCTGTACATTATATCCCTGTGACTTATTTATTTTATAACTGGAAGTTTGTACCTCTTAATCCCCTTCACCTATTTTGCTTCCCTCTCCCCAGCTTCTCCCCACTCTGGTAACCATCAGTTCATTCTTGTATCTATGAGTCTGTTTCTGTTTTGTTTCTTAGATTCCACGTGTAAACATTGTACTCTTCTCTTAATGAAACTACCCAAGTGTGTGTGGCTTACCTAGGAAGTGTATTACCTTCCATCCTATGAATCCAAACCAGAATCCAAACATAGTTCCTGAGAGACACAGTCCTTCACATATAAAATGAAAAAGAAAAACAAATAACCCTCATCCCAGCAATTTTAGAATTAGAAAAGTGGACTTTGATAGATGGAAAATTCCTTAATATTTTTGTTCTAAGGGAGATTATTTTGAAGTCAGAAGGCAAGGTTTGGGCTTCTGTGCAGTTTCTATGTTAGGCAGAGTAACATAGGTTTTATCTGCTCTTTTGAGAACAGGCACATGGGGATCAATTTCCCGAAGAAGCTAAACATGCCCTGTGGACTTAAGTTTAAATGCTTCACATGAATCTCAATTGTTGACAACTTTGTCAACATTTGTTGTGAACATATCGCTGAGGAGAAAAGGTCCAGAGAGACCATGATAACGGGTTCCATGAGAGAATCTACTGCAGACATGATGTTTGTTAAGTTGAAAGCAATGGAGCGAGATCCCTGGGGATTGGTGTGCCTGGCCTACTCATTCTTCCTGTTATCTCTCCCTTTAATAACCCAGTTTGGCCAATTCTCAAACCTGAATTAAATGAATTTACTTCACAGTGAATTACCATAACCTTAATGCCGTCGTAGCCTCCATTAAGACCTGCATATGTAATTTTACTGAAATTAATAAGAATCAGCAACTGGAAAATATTTTGCTGTTATAGATTTGGCTGACATGTTCTACTCTATGAGTAGTTCTTTACCTTTGAAGGAATGATACATTTTCACTCACCTCTCTGTGGGATATTCGGGGAGCCTTGCCAATGCCCATACCTTTATAGATCTTAACCACGTTCAACTTATTCCAAGAACACAGGTATAACATTATATCTATAACATCCTCCTGCAAGGTAATTCAGGGGTAAGTCACTGCATCCTGCAAAATTCAAGTTACTGCTATTTCAGTAAAATCTCTGGACATTACTTGTCAGTCCAGGGATGATCCATACCTGATCCAGTAAGGAACCAACTCTTCACTGACATCAGCACTGATTACTTTAAAATAGACTCAAGATTGACTGTGTTTATTTGGGTTTTAGAGGTGATATCTTCCTCATTCACAAATTTTATTTAAATTCATTATGCTGTCATTCACAAATTGGCTCACTTTGAATGGGCCATCCAATGACAAAAAGCTGTAGAATCTGTCTAAATTGCAATAAAATAGACATTCCCATTGGTGTCCCCCCCCAGAAGCTCCTTCACTATAGAGGTTTCAAGAACCTCTTTGCATTTCTTCTAGAGTTTCCAGATCCACCACAGTGACCTTAAATTGTTCATGGTCTTCTTTTGCAAGAAACTATTTTCCTTGGCTGAATCAACATACCATTAGGATGGCAACTGTTGGTTGTATAGTGGGCTCTTCTTGAGATAAATGCTTTCACAGGTCCTGAGTTTGTGATTCTCTGAACCCAGTTGCCCATTGTGCCTTTGGTCATTGAGACAGCACTCCAGAAACCTGGCATGGCCATAGAGGCCTCATTAGTAAAGGAAAATGCTAATTATGGAGCCAAAGTGGGACCTCTGGCATATCCCACCTGTAGGTTCTCAGTCCTTTGCTAGATGCAATAGTGCCTAGAGGTTACCCCTCTCCCATATCTGCTGGCTACCTAGGAACCCCACTGGGATTAACTGAATGATTAGGAAAGGGAGTTTGTATCTGTTATAGATGTCAGCAACACTGTCGTGCATGATAGAGCCTACTGAAGAGCTGCTGCCTTGCATTCCCTAACTGGGACATCCCTAATCAAGGATGGGACCCATGGGTCAACAGTTATCTTAGCACTAGGGAGTGTCCTGGCCAATACTTGGTCCCTTCTGCACATTTTTATAGACTGTAGGCATTGTCAATGGTATGGTTATCTGGTCTGACTAATGGCAGCAACAACAATTCCTTATCTAAGGTGCTCCCCTCTCTATGTTGGGGTAAAGAACTTTGGGAATTTCTTGCCTCTCAGATACCCAAAATACACATCAAGGCCACACATACTAAAATTCAGTTTTCGGGGGCTCATTGCAATGCACAGGCAGATAAATTGGCTTTGATTTCTGAGACACATATCGGCACAACCTCAGCTCTGATCTAACTTTGGACGGGTGGGCCCATGAAATATCAGGCCACAGAGAAGCTACTGCCCTGAGGTCCTGCGAAGGATGAAAGGGACTCTCCTTCTCCTCAGGCATGAACGGCGTCGTGACTAACTCATGTACCACATGTGGGAAAATGTGCCACTGTCTATACAGTTGATGAGGCTCATTTCCCTGGGGACTGTCCATTAACCAATGTCAGATAGATTTTATGGGGTCACTGACTCCCTCTGCAGAGGACACTTACTATTCTCTGACCATGGTGGACACTTAGAAGGGAGTATTACTCATCTATCCTTCCAGACATGGAACCAGTGAAGCCATAACATGGGCATCAAGAAGACACTTCTTATTCCCTTCAGAGTTCCAGACATTACTGATAATGACCTAGGTACTTACTTCACTTCTGAAAATACACGGTGCTGGGCTCTTGAAAAGGCATTCAGTAAAATCCACCTCTTCCTCCCCACCCCCTTTACCGGGCTCAGGCTGCAGGCCTTAGAGAGTGCAGTACCGTCTTCCTTAAAGAAACCTTGCTAAAATTATGGAACAGTACGTGGTCTGCTCACTGACTCTCACTGCCATCAGCAACCTTAGTTATGCTCAACTTCTGACACTTAGGACCTCTTGCTTTGTCCTGATCATCGCTTACTGGCATCTTATAAATAGAAACCTCCCCATACAAGATGTTTCTGTCAAAACAGTCACTCCTGTTAGGCCTTTGGTTTCATTGTTATAAACCCCACTCATATCCCACTCCTAGGCCTTCCTCCTAACATCACCTATATTCTGCATACCTTTTATGCCAATATTTTACTTTGGACAACAGGATTTCCCTCAGGATCACCACCAACATGCTCTTTTCCTGCTAATTGTGCTCACTTTGCTCAGGATCCTGGGAGTCATAGGCATTACCTTAACCAGATGCAATGCCTCTGCTGAAATTTTGTTATTAATGGTAACCAGGAAATATCTAAGATACTTTTTTTTTTAGTTTAAACTCAATTAGCTAACATACAGTACATCATTAGTTTTTGATGGAGTGTTCAATGATTCATTAGTTGCATATAACACCCAGTGCTCATCAGATCACATGCCCTCCTTAATGCCCATCATCCAGTTACCCCATCCTCTCACCCCCCTCCCTTCTGCAACCCTCAGTTTGTTTCCCGGGGTCAAGAGTGTCTCATGTTTTGTCTTCCTCTATGATTTCTTCCCATTCAGTTTTCCCTCCCTTCCCCTGTGGTCCTCTGTGCTATTCCTTATATTCCACATATGAGTGAAACCGTATGATAATTGTCTTTCTCTGATTGACTTGTTTCCCTTAGCATAGTAATCCAGTCTCATCCATGTTGATGCAAATGGTAGGTATTCAACTTCCTGATGGCTGAGTAATATTCCATTGTATATATGAACCACATCTTCTTTATCCATTCATCTGTTGAAGGACATCTCGTCTCCTTCTACAGTTTGGCTATTGTGGACATTGTTGCTATGAACATTGGGGTACAGGTGCCCCTTCTTTTCACTATGTCTGTATCTTTGGGGTTAGTACCCAGTAGTGCAATTGCTGGGTCATAGAGTAGCTCTATTTTTAACTTCTTGAGGAACCTCCATACTGTTTTCCAGAGTGGCTGTACCAGCTTGCATTCCCCCCAACAGTGTAAGAGGTTCCTCTTTCTCCACATCCTTGCCAATATTTGTTGTTCCCTGTCTTGTTAATTTTTGCCATTCTAACTGGTGTCAGGTGGTATCTCATTGTGGTTTTGATTTGTATTTCCCTGACGGCAAGTAATGTGGAGCATTTTTTTATGTGTCTGTTGGCCATTTGTATGTCATCTTTGGAGAAGTGTCTGTTCATGTCTTCTGCCCATATCTTGACTGGATTATTTGTTTTTTTGCATTTTGAGTTTGATAAGCATCACAATGCCTGACTTCAAGCTATATTACAAAGCTGTAATCATCAAGACAGCATGGTACTGGCACAAAAACAGACACATAGATCAATGGAACAGAATAGAGAGCCCAAAAATGGATCCTCAACTCTATGGTCAACTAATCTTTGACAAAGCAGGAAAGAATATTCAATGGAAAAAAGACAGTTTCTTCAATAAATGGTGCTGGGAAAGTTGGACAGCCACAATGCAGAAGAAGGAAACTGGACCATTCTTTTACACCATACAGAAAAATAAACTCAAGATGGATGAAAGACCTCAATGTGAGACAGGACTCCATCATAATCCTAGAGGAGAACACAGGCGGTAATCTCTTCGTCCTTGGCCACAGAAACTTCTTGCAAGACATGTCTCTAAAGGCAAAGGATACAAAAGCAAAAATGAACTATTGGGACTTCATCAAGATAAAAAGCTTCTGCATAGCAAAGGAAACAGTCAACAAAAGTAAAAGGCAACCTACGGAATGGGAGAAGATATTTGCAAATGATATAACAGATAAAGGGCTGGTATCCAAGATCTATAAAGAATTTATCTAAGATAACTTCTAAACATGTGCAATAGCACTGTACTCACTGTACGAATTTACCATTAAAATTATTTATGCATTTTACTACTGATAGAAATTTAGGTTGTTTCCATTTCAGGGAAATTTTATACATGCTACAGTGAGTATTTTTGTATATGCATACTACAGTGTATGTAGAGAAGTTTGCTCCAGAAATATATCCAGGTTATTTAGGACTGCATTTAAAAATTTTCATATGTATTAGTATTTCCTGGTTGTATTTTTCATATTGATTTCTGGCTTAATTACACTATGGACAGAGAATAAATCCATTTTTCCAGTCTTTTGAAATTTCTTGAGATTTGCAGTTTGGTTCTATGATTATAAAAACATCCTGTTTTTTTGTTTTTTATTTGCTTGTTCTTGGAAAGAAAGTGAATTCTGAATTTGTTGGTTGCAGTGTATTTTCTATATTTTCATTAAGTCCAGATTTTAATCTTGTGCCTTAAATCTATATATTTTTTGTAGTGGCTAAAAAAAATCCCACCATGATATTACATTTAACTATCTTTATGTTTACCAATTTTTATTTTGTTAATTTTGAGGCCTAGTTGTATGTGCACAAAAAAATTATCAAAGTCTGTCATTACTTAGTATCTTTACCCTCCTCTCAGTCAGTAAAGGGAATGTAGGGTTTTATCTCCATTTCATATCTCTTAATTAGTATGGCATTTTTATTTTATATCTTTATGCTCTATGTTTTGTTAAAACCCCATACTATATGACTATTACTGATGTTGCAGATGTGATGTTCACTTAGATTTACCTGCATATTTACATTTTTACTTGTTATCCATTCTTTCTTTCATGTGATTTCTTCCATTTTAGACCTAATACAGAGAGATACCTCAGAGAAATCCTGTGTATCTTTTACTAGTTTCCCAAGATAGTAGCATCTTGCAAAACTATAATATAACCAGGATATTGACATTTTAATCCATTGACCTTTTTAAACTTGTCATAGCCTGGTTCTTGTCATGGGAAATATTTTTATTTTTCTTATATATGAAAATCTCTTTATTTCATCATTTATTTTTAAATAAATCTTTTATTTAAATTTAACAAGCATAAGAAAAGTACACAAAAAGAAGTACATAGATTAAATATCACACCTAAATAACTAGCACCCTGAAATTTAATTGTGGTGTGTCTTGGCATGCATTTCTTTGGCTTTATTCTATTTGAAATCTGCTCAACTACTTGAATCTGCAGGTTTATTTGTTTTTTCCGAATTTGGGAAGTTTTCAGTAATTATTTCTTGGAATCCTTTCTCAGCTCTACTCTCTTCTTTCCTTCTGGGACCCCAATTTTACCAATGTTAGCTCTTTTCTTTTTTTTTTTTTAAGATTTTATTTATTTATTTGAGACAGAGAGAATGAGATAGAGACAGAGAGAGCATGAGATGGGGGAGCATCAGAGGGAGAAGCAGACTCCCTGCCAAGCAGGGAGCCCGATGCGGGACTCGATCCCGGGACTCCAGGATCATGACCTGAGCCGAAGGCAGTCGCTTAACCAACTGAGCCACCCAGACGCCCTGTTAGCTCTTTTCTAATTGTCCCATGGATGCCTGAGATTTTGTTCATTTAAAAAAAAAATATTTATTTATTTATTTATTCATATTTATTTTATTATGTTATGTTAATCACCATACATTACATCATTAGTTTTTGATGTAGTGTTCCATGATTCATTGTTTGTGTATAACACCCAGGGCTCCAAGCAGTACGTGCCCTTTTTAATACCCATCACAAGGCTAACCCATCCCCCCACCCCCTTCCCCTCTAGAACCCTCAGTTTGTTTCTCAGAG
>NW_028020969.1:0-674 GCF_054177405.1 Leptonychotes weddellii
CCAAAGGAATTGTTAATATGTTAAGGAAGACTTACAGAATTTTGGGGGTTGAGACAATGTTAAACTAAGATTACCTTTTGCCTTTAAGAAAGTGTCAACACTGAAGCAGCTGAGGTCTCAGAGGAAGGTCACTCTGCTTGTTTCAAGGACTAGTTAATGGACTGTGGTAAGGAAATTTAATTTTTTCCTATTGCCTTTGTTACCCACATAGGATTAAATATACCCTTCTAAGTTTTTGGAAAATATTAACCGAATCACATATTTCATATAGTTTATAAGATTTTCATAATATTTTATTTGTACATGACAGTCTCTCACAACAATGCGATAAAAATAAAAACTAATGCTGGTAAAACATTTAAAAGAATCCAATCACTTGAGACTAAAAAGCAAACTTTTCAAACATTAGCTCACTAGGAAATGAAAGTTACTAACTATAAACCATTTATAAATAACCTGACAAACTCTATGTTAGAATTATGTGCCAAGACAATTCAATGGAGGAAAGAATAGTCTTTTTAACAAATGGTGCTGGGACAACTAGATGTCCACATGAAAAAGAAGAAAGTTGAAGTCTTCTCACATATTACATACAAAACATAGTCAATGTGGATCGGCACCAAAATAGAGGAGCTAAAACTATAAAACTTGCAGAAGAAAACCTAAGTGTAAAT
>NW_028020970.1:0-674 GCF_054177405.1 Leptonychotes weddellii
GAAAAGGGAAAAGCACAACTGGAGCTTTTCATGGAATCCAAAGTCAAGGGTGCAGTGGAGTTTCAGGAATAGATGTATTGAAGTGCTACAGGGAACCCAGTCAGTCCTCTCTCTCCATATTTCTTCTCTGTCTTTCTCATGGCAATACAGTTACTTCTTCTCCTCAGTTACATAGCAGATCATGATTGCCAGTTGTTCTGGAACCATGGATGTTTCAGTCAAGCCACCCAGAGAAAGGCCCATCTTTCTGTCTTCACAATTCTTAGGGATGAGTCTGATTGGCTCACTTGGATCCAGTGACCATCCTTAGTCTAAGAAACTATGACCAGAGGCAGGATGATATTTAAAAAACATAGCAACTCCTTTTATCCATGGGAATGTAGGGTGAAAAGAAATAGCATTCCAGTTGATAGTCTCTCCTCATTTCCTCTTTATTAGACAAAAGGCAGAGTTGATAGAAGTTTGTACTTGGTCACTTTTTTTTTTTTTAAAGATTTTATTTATTTATTTGAGAGAGAATGAGAGACAGAGAGCATGAGAGGGAGGAGGGTCAGAGGGAGAAGCAGACTCCCTGCCGAGCAGGGAGCCCAATGTGGGACTCGATCCTGGGACTCCAGGATCATGACCTGAGCCGAAGGCAGTCGCTTAACCAACTGAGCCACCCAGGCGCCCCA
>NW_028020971.1:0-674 GCF_054177405.1 Leptonychotes weddellii
AACTCCACTTTCTGAGATTTATCTAAGGAATTGGTAGGGCAGTGAGGATGGGCAGAGAGACATTGTTTATGAAGGAGGGTGTTCAAAACGATTTAAATGCCCTTCAGTGGAGAACAGGTGGTCCCTCTGTCTGGCGCAAGCTGGGCAGCTGGTAAGGGAAGCGCAGGCACTCAGAGGCTGATGACACGTGGAGGGTCTGTGACATGTTCTTACCTTGGAAGAGCAGGTGACAAGGTGGCATGCGTCCTCTGATCCCATTTTTGTTAAAAAGAAAGTATATGTACTTATTAGAAAGCGAAGCCTAAAAGACATACAAAAAATCCTAACACTTGTTATCTCTGAAGACTATCGGGATTTTTCTTTACTTCCATATTTTAGCATTTTTTACACAGAGCTTGTCCAGCCTGAGCCCTGGCCCTGTCCTCACTTGATCAGGGCAGGAGGGGCCCACTGCCCCCCTGAGAAATGGGAGAAACAAGGGGCGCCTGGGCAGCTCAGTCGATGAAGTGTCTGACTCTTGATTTCAGCTCTGGTCTTGATCTCGGGGTTGCGAGTTCAAGCCCTGCATTGGGCTTCACGCTGGGCATGGAGCCTACTTCAAAAAAGAAAAGAAAAGAAATGGAAGAAACAATCAACATCCTCCTCCCTGGGACCTGCAGAGACTCATGCCTCCT
>NW_028020972.1:0-674 GCF_054177405.1 Leptonychotes weddellii
TTTTGTTGATTATTTCTTTCACTGTGCAGAAGCGTTTTATTTAGATGAAGTCCCAGTAGTTTATTTTTGCTCTTGTTTCCCTTGCCTCAGGAGACATATCTAGTCAGAAGTTGCTATGGCCAGGGCACCTGGGTGGCTCAGTCATTGAGCATCTGCCTTCGGCTCAGGTCATGGCCAGGGTCTTGGGATCGAGCCCCGCGTCGGGCTCCCTGCTCAGCGGGGAGCCTGCCTCTCCCTCTCCCACTCCCCCTGCTTGTGTTCCCTCTCTCCCTCTCTCTGTCAAAAAATAAATAAAATCTTAAAAAAAAGAAGTTGCTATGGCCAATGTCAAAGAGGTAACTGCTGGTGCTCTCCTCTACAATTTTAATGGTTTCCTTTCTCACATTTAGGTCTTTAATCCATTTTGAATTTATTTTTGTGTATGGTAAGAAAGTGGTCCAGTTTCACTATTTTGCATGTGGCTGTCCAGTTTTCCCAACACTGTTGAACAGACTCTCTTTTCCCATTGGATATTGTTTCCTGCGTTCTTGAAGATTAATTGAATTGTAGGTTCATTTCTGGTTCTCTGTTCTGTTCTACTGACCTATGTGTCTATTTTTTTTTTTTGAAGATTTATTTATTTATTTGAGAGAGCGAGAATGAGAGAGAGTACATGAGAGGGGGGAGGGCCAGAG
>NW_028020973.1:0-674 GCF_054177405.1 Leptonychotes weddellii
CTGAGAGGAGACGAAATCCAGGTCTCCTACTCCTCCGCCATCTTGCTCCGCCCCCAAGATCTCATTCCTTTTGATGGCTGCATAATATTCCATTCTCTATATATACCACATCTTCTTTATCCATTCATCTGTCAATGGACATCTTGGCTTAAAAGTTGGAATTTGATCTCATTTGGTTGTGTTGTGTTTTGAAGCCTCTCCACCCCCAACCACAATTTCTCATTAGGACTCTTGTACTTTTTTTCCCTCCCAAACAACCAGCAGTTTACAAATACTTGTGACAAAAATCTATAACACTTTCTTGTATAAAGCCCTACACCCAATATCCTATTAAATTGAAATCTAATTCATAACTTGAAGGATTGTTTTCTGAACTTACATGGAAAAGGAAAGCTCTTGAGAATTAGTAGTTCTTTAAACTCTGAATCAGAGGAACCAGGAAAAATAAGTGAACGAGACTATGCTTTGCATAGTCGGTCAAGAGAAGAAGTTTTGCTACCAAATTTTCATGCAACAGCCAAATCTCTGTGTAGGGGTGCAGGCTCTTTTTTTCTGGTTCTTTGTCTATAAGGAAATTCTAAATTCCCTCTTCTTCACAAACCAGTTATTAAGTTCTGCCTTTAATTTCAGCATGAGTCAATTAGGTCATATGCCCACAAGCTAGCACTCTGGTT
>NW_028020974.1:0-674 GCF_054177405.1 Leptonychotes weddellii
CACGACCATCACCACCATCATCATCACCATGACCATCACCTTCACCACCATCACTACTACCACCACAAACACCACCATGACCATCACCTTCATCATCACCACCATGACCATCACGTTCATCATCACCACCACCATCACCACCATGACCATCACCTTCACCATCACCACCATGACCATCACCTTCATCATCACCACCACCATCACCACCATGACCATCACCTTCACCATCACCACCACCACCACCATGATTATCACCTTCACTACCATCACCACCACCATCACTAACCAGGGAAGGCACAGTCTCAATTAAAGACCTATTTTATAAGTCAGACAGAGAGAGACAAATAATGTAGGATTTCACTTATATGTGGAATCTAAAAAAGCTGAACTCAGAGAAACAGAAGGAGAGTTGTCACCAGGGGTCCAGGGGTGGGAAGTGGGGAGATGTTGATCAAAGGGTACAAATTTCCAGTTATAAGTTTAACAAGTTCTAGGGATCTAATGTACAGCATGGTGATTATAGCTAATGATGCTGTATTATATACTTGAAAGTTAGTAAGAGAGAAGATTTAAAATTTTCTCACTACATTAAAGAAGTAATTATGTGACAGGAAGGAGGTGTTAACTAATGTTATGGTAGTAATCATTTTGCAATACATAAATGTATCAAATCA
>NW_028020975.1:0-674 GCF_054177405.1 Leptonychotes weddellii
AGGCCAGGGTCTTGCGCCGGCCCTGACATGCAGCTGGGGGGCTTTGCCGTGGCCCTGTCCCCACACAGGGCACATTCCTGGCCCCCCAGACTGGCCCTGCCAGAGGCAGGGGGCCCAGGTGTTTGCTCCAGTCCATTCAGATCTTAGCAGAGTGTACAATGAGCTTGCTGGGAAATTTTAAAAACGTGTGATGTGCAATGTATCCATAATAAACAGTTCGCCTCTCTGTGCAGAAGCCCCTCAGGACAGGTCACAGGCAGTGTCCGAGACCTCCCCCCCGCAGAGCGACTGACCACCAGGGAGCCTTTGAGGCCAGCCAGCAGGAACAGCACCTGCAGCCTCGGGCAGGACCGGCCCCCCCAGAAACCATGCTGCTCCATTGCAATAGGAGGATGAGGACTGAGATGCCCTGAGCCCACTGACAGGCCCAGCAGGGGCCCCCAGGCTGGCCGCCAACACATCAGGGGCCTGGCTCAGAGGAGGTGGGTGGAGGCTCCTCTCCCCGGACACCTGCCTGCAGGTGCTCATCATCTCCGCGGGCATCGTGGGGCTCAGAGACGGACCCTGGGCTGGTCAGCACCTGCTCCCAGCTGTCCTGCTCAGACACAGCTCCCATGGAGGCCCCGGCAGGACAGCCTGTCCGGTCTGTCTCACTGGCCTGGGTCCTGAATGCC
>NW_028020976.1:0-674 GCF_054177405.1 Leptonychotes weddellii
TCTGAGAGGGAAAATGGGCATGGGGTGAGAGAGGCCACTAGAGGGGAGGAGGGAGGTTAGCATGAGTGAGGATGCCAGGCTGCAGGGTGCAGAAGAAGACCATGCGTCCAGGGCCGAGGCCCTCCACCTCCACAAGGGGACAGGAGAGCAGGGGACAGGAGACGCGGAGGGGGATGGTGATGGAAGGAGGCACGGGCCTCCTAAGCACCAGGGCATGCGGGCTGGGACTAGCACAGCCCTGGGGTCCAGAGCACAGGGGAAGAATGTCCTCCCTGTGAAAGGAGCACAGGACACTGGTCCTCAGCCAGAAGCAGGTTTCAGCAGAGCCAAGAGGGGCAAGACTCATGGGAGGGGGAGAGCAGACACGGAAGAAGGGAACCCCGAGGAGCCTCCTGAATTTCCTCTGCTAAGGGCATCGGCTGGGACGAAGAAGGGCTTCCACATTTTCCACGGGGAAATTCCCGTGGCTAGAGAATAAAAGTTACTCCCACTCATCAAAGCAGCACCACAGCACACATTGTCTTTGATGACTTTGGTTTTATCCTAAAACCATGTGAGAATCTTGCATCTTGCTTATATCCGTTTCCTAGGGTGGCCACCAAAGAGTTTCCAAAATCTGGGGGACTTAAGACAACAGAACTTTATTCTCTCACAGCTCTGGAGGCCAGGAGTCC
>NW_028020977.1:0-674 GCF_054177405.1 Leptonychotes weddellii
CCTGGGATCGAGTCCCACATCGGGCTCCCGGCTCAGCAGGAAGCCTGCTTCTCCCTCTCCCACTCCCCCTGCTTGTGTTCCTGCTCTCGCTGTCTCTGTCTCTGTCAAATAAATAAATAAAATCTTTAAAAAAAAAAAAGAAGACTGTTCATTTAGTGAGCCAAAGAAAATGGCAGTCAGAGGCCACTGCACCGCTTCTCCATGTCAGGTCAGGGTAGAATTTCATGTTCCTGGCTTTCCTGAATTTTCCATTTTCCACATGCATTTATGCATATTTATATATGCTTATTTATAATAAGAACTTATGAATATTAAATTAAAACCAATTAATGAAAATTAACTGCTCTTTTAATTCTTTTAGTGTATATTCAAATACTCATATATATGAGTACGTATGAGTACATATGAGTGTATATATATGTGTATGTGTATATATACACATATGTGTGTGTATATATATACACTTATATAAAATATATATATATATATATATATCTTTTAATTCCCTGTGATAAGATACAGGGCATATTACCAAATTATTTTATATGTTCTATTAGTTCTATTAGAGTAGCGAGAATATTAAACTATTTTAGTAGTCAATTTTTTAACTAAGCCATATACAAAGGGTTCAGTAGTTTACAGAAGAAAAAATAATAAAATGCTGAAGTTGAAGT
>NW_028020978.1:0-674 GCF_054177405.1 Leptonychotes weddellii
GCATGGGCCAGGCGGACAGGGGGACAGCGGGCTCTGCCGGGCTCTGCCCCACCACATGGCTCCCAGCTGCAACAGACGGCTGGTGGAAGGACTGGGGTGTCGACTCGCGCAGGGCAGGAGGAGGCCGAGTGGTGATATGGCGCCCCGGACGCAGGACGAGCAAGGGAAGTCAGAGGACCTCTCGGCGCAAAGCAGACAGGCCTGGGCAAAACCCAGTGCCCCGGTGCGCTCGCATTGCTGGGGGGAGGGGGTGACAGACCATCTCACAGGCTGCTGGGGGTCCACAGGCACAGCACCTGCACAGACCCAGGGCCCCAAGGAGGCCAGGGATGACAGCAGCAGCCCCTTCCCTGGACGACACTGGCCACATCCACAGACAAGACGTGGAAGTGTGCACACCCCACCCTGAGCGACCCCCAGCAAGGGCAGGTCCAAGCATGCCCAACGGGGCCAACGGCGAAGGACAGGACAAAGCTCCCTGGCCTGCCCCCCCGCGGCCCCCTCACAGCCTGCCTCCCACCCCAGAGGGCCCTGCTCCCTTCCGGCTGGGGGAACCAATCCCCCTTCTAAGCCTCGCACACATACCAGAGCTCCAAAATACAGAGAGCCACGCTTGCTGCACCTGCCAGGAGAAACAGACAAATCCGAAATCCTGGAGTGTGGCGGGAGCAGGA
>NW_028020979.1:0-11036 GCF_054177405.1 Leptonychotes weddellii
AAAAAAAAAAAAAAGAAAAAGAAAAACAATGTTTCCAAGACATTTTTAAGGGCATGGAATAATGCTAATGATGTAAGGCCAAATTAAAAAAGAAATACATAAAAATCTCCTACTCGCTCTAGAACTCACTCCAATCAGCTTCGCACCTCATCCCTGTCCACTGAATTGGTACCTTGTCAGAATTGCCTGTGGCCTCCGTGCTACCAATCTAGTGGGCTTTCTCCCTTCTTGGCCAACAGCAGCACTGGCCAAAGTGGATCGGTCCCTCCTCCTTTACTACTCTCTCCCCGTGGCTGAGAGGTCACACAATGCCAGCACCTCAGTCTCCCTCTGGCTCTCCTTCCCTGCCTGACCTCTGTGACATTTCCCAAGGCTTGCTTGGTCCTTGGACCCTTCTCCTGGTGATCTCATCCAGTCCCACGGCTTTGATTTCCAAGTAGACCGTGCCCCAAGTTAGATCTAGGCCTGGTCCTTCTATCTGAACTCCAGATTTCCACGTTCAACTGCTTCATTGACAGCTCCACATGGAGATCTAACAGACTTCTCAAATTGAGCATAGCTTGATTCCTTCCCCCACCCCAAACTCCACAACAGGTTCCTCCTTAGCATTCATCTCCTTAGAAAGCACCGCCATTCACCAAGTTGCTCCCCGAGTACATTAGTTTGCTGGGGCGGCTGTCACCAAGTACCACAAACTGGATGGCTTGAACAACAGAAAGTCATTGTCTCACAGTTCTGGAGACAGAAGACGGAAATCAAGGTGTCAGAGTGGTTGGTTTCTTCTGAGGGGTGTGAGGGAATCTGTCCCACTTCTCCCCTTGCTCCTCGCAGTCTCAGGCATTCCTGGCTCGTAGAAGCTGTTCTCCCTCCCTGTGCCTTCACGTCTCCCCTCTCTGAGTATCTGTGTCCAATTACCCCTTTCATAAGGACACCAGTTGTATTGGATTAGCCATGCACGTCTTCTTAACTAATTACATCTCCAGTGACAATTTTCTCAAAGAAGGTCACATTCTGGGAAACCAGAGGTTACAACTTCCAACAAAGAACTGGAGCGGGGTAATATTTCAATGCATAACACCCAGTTGTCATATTTGAGTCTTCTCTTTATCTCATACCACACATCCAATCCATCTCAAACCCTGTTAGCCCTACCTTTCAGTACATTCTGAATGTAACCATTTCTCACCACCTTCCCTCCAACCCTTCCCCTGGCCACCTTGTCCTCTGCAGTCTGTGCTCACCAGGACAGCCAGGGGGATCCTGTTAGAACCAAAGGCTGTTACAACATCACCCCTCCAGAGTTTCCATCTCACCCAAGCAAAGCCCTTATTTCTACGGCTGCAAGTCTCTGCCACCCTGTCCCACATAATTTCCTAGCACTCCTGAGCACCATACTCCCGTCACACTGGCATCCTTGCTGGTCCCCACACCTGCTTCCGCTGCAGGGCCCTTGCCCTGGGTGCACCCCACTGAGGATGTTCTTTCCCAGATATTACAAGCTGCCTTCCTCACATCACTCAGCCTCCCCAAGCAGCAGCCTCTGGGCCTCTCTCTCTAGTCCCTTCCTCTGCCTCCTGTTTCTTCAAAGCACTTATCCTTACCTGGCATTTATCTATTCATTGCCTGTTCTCCCACTAAAACATCAGCTCCACTGCAAGAAAGACTATTTTGGTCACTACTTTTTTCCCCTGGGCCTAGAATATAGTCTGGCTCATAGAAGATAATAAATAATTGTTAAATGAATGAGCACATGAATGAAGGCTGGAAGAAAAACATACCTAAATGCAAACATGAATTATTTACCTATGAGTGGTGAAATTATATGTTTTTAATTTTGTTTATGCCATCTTATACTTTCCAGATTTTCTAAAATAGCCTGCTATTTTATAGTATGTCAAAAATTAACAATACTTTTTTGAAAAGAAATGTTAATTCACTTAAGGGCTTGTTTAAACACGCTTAAATTTTTAAGGGCTGTAACTTCCACAATCTAAACAATATGTGAGACAGAGTACCATACATGAGACTTTATGGTAACTGTACTATACTGGAACTTACATTTTTTACTTTGAAACTTACTCTTAATATACTATGATTGGGTAATATGTCTTGTACTATTATTAACATGTTTAATCTGTTTGAAAAGCTGACTTATTTTCATCAACCAAAAATGTTAAACAAGAGAAGCTTTTTTGAAAGAGCAATAAAAAATAAGTTTTATAAGGCCAAAACGACTGCCAACATGAGAATGGACTATCTGAAACTTGGATTAAAATAAAGGGAAAAAAAGACTAAAACAGTATATTTGATTATGGAGTGTCACCTAGTGGTAAAGAACCCACTGAAGCCAGGCAGCCCAAAATAAGCCCCCTCTGAGACGGTGACTAGCTGTGTGCCTTTGGGTATGAAACTATGACCTTTTTGGCATCTCAGTTTTCCCATCTGTGAAATGGGAATGACATAAAAAAGGGGGTTTCTATATTGATTAAATGACTATATCCAAGCCACTTAAAACAGTGTCTGGTTCAGCAAAGCGCTAGACAGGTGTCAGCTATTAATATTATTACCCTATGTACCAAATTCATCCCACATGTGCCCCAAAATAGCCTTCAAGGAAGCTTTTAAGAAACAGATCATATCTATATCTGGGATGTAATTTTATTTCTACAGTTAGAATTTTAATTTACCTAAAACAAAACAGCCTTTCACACTGAAACCAACTACCTTTTTTTTTTCTTTCTTTCTTTCCCACACTTAATGATCCAGAGTAGAACTGCGGTGGCAAAACATGACAGCATCATTAGGCTAAAATATTACGTAATTCTTCTCATATTTACAAACTAATTTTCTTTAGTGAATAAAGAATCATGGTTACATGAGTGACACAGAGCCTTTAAAAATTACCATTTACTTTGACAGCATTCCTTAAAGTACTTTAAGAGTATTAAGTGACCAAGGACGGGAACACCCTGGAAGACACACCCACAGCCAGGTCAGAGCCTTTCCTTGCTAAAATAAAAACACTTGCAAAATGTCACTGATGCCTGAGCATCACTGCAAAACGCAAACATCTGACAGACCATGGACATGGCCCCTGCTACAGAGACCATAATAATTAGGCCCTTACATCCTGAAGAGAACAGCTGAAGCCTCACAGTGAACTCTAAGGCCATTCCTCTAATAGGAGGAGGCTATTTGTAAACAATTAGTCTTCTGGCTACTAGCTCTCTTATTGTGAAATGTGACAGAAGTATTTTCAGAATTGAAGCTAAAATAGAACCACGGACTCTGAGGGCTCATCAGCAAGCAGCTGAAAGGAAGAAGCAAAGCTCTCTTTTCAAAACCTTAATATATAAAATCTAAAATTGTTTAAAGAGCATTCTCATTTACAACATCCTTCTGATGGAGAAATTAGTTTAGCGGCTCCTTTTACCCGCACAGTGGGCCTACCTTTCCATCTGCATCTAAATTGTCTTTTAATCTAACTGATCTCTCAAATCTCTTCAATAACCTGTCACCTCTGATCAGAAGTAAAAACTATGTCATCAGGAAACACATTTAAATAATTATTAAAAGCAACCATTCTTTGTTAGAAGTTGCCAACTTTATTTCCTTCTAAAAGATTATGCAAACTTATTAAGTGGATGATGCTAACTGGGTGCTACTCTTCCCAAATTCTTAATGCTTTTGTTTTTCAGTAAAGTCACAGAAGTTTTTAAAGATTTAATCCAAGTAATTATTTTTATTGTTCAAAATATGCCATGAATAACCAACTTTAATAGTAATTTTGTTTGCCTCTATTTTCTTACAAAGTGGAATTGCTAAATTTTCTCGTCCATTCTGGAAAAACCTAATAAAGAGAAAGAAAATAAGGAAATTTTATACAACAATTCTGGAAGTAAAGATTTTAATAAAGTCGTGAAAAATACAGTAATCATGAATCTCTCACAACTGCCTACACAAACTATGAAGTCATTTATTCTTAAGCCACAATCCCCTAAAAATAGTGTATTCCTAGTACCATTTTTTGTATTTTTCTTAGATTTCTTCCCATTGGTCATCACCAGCTCACACTGTAATTAGCAGCAGGTTTCTGTGGAGTGGGAATGAGGAAGAGAGAGAAAAAATACTGTGGTTCTTTGTGGTAGTCAGTCTCTAAAGAGGGCCCCAAATAATTCCACCCCTCCTTAGCGGCAAATGCCTCTCCTCCCATCAAAAGATGGATCTTATGTTCCCTCCCCTTAAATCTGAGCTGGGTCTAGGACTGTTCCACCAAGGAAAGGAAGAAGTACCATTCTGAGACCTCTGAGCCCAAGCATTAAAAAGAGGCCAGGAAGCAACACTTCTTCCATCTTGGCACCCAGCAACCATGTTATGGGGAAGTCCAAGCAACCACATGGAGACACCCATATGGAAGAGAACTGAGACCTCCCCAACCAACAGCCCCTGCTGAGTTCCCAACCACAACAGCCAGCAGCCAGCATCATCTTGCCAGCCATGTGAGTATTCTACCTTGGAAGTAAAGCCACTTGCAAGCCACCCAAGTTGATGTCACATGGTACAGGAATGAGCTGTCCCTATTGAGACCTGCCTAATTGCAAAATCATTAGTAAATAAATGTTTGTTTTAAGCCACTAAGTAGTAGGGTAATTTGTCTTGCAATAATACATTGCAGAAATCGTCTTCCCGAAGAAGAATCAGTATATCTCATTCCAGGACTTCTGCTAATTCTACCATGCTCAGTCACCCTGTATGAACACTTAAAACTGTGGCTGTGCAATCAAGTCCTCTAAATGAACACTAGCAAAGATGTGAATAATAACCTCAGGAATCCTATGAAGCAGGGAGAAAGCTCAGCACAGACCTCCATATCTATGCATTCTCAAGCACTGAACAGGATCAAATACAAAGCCAGCTTTCTAATGAGTGTCTGACCAAGTTACCAGGCACAGAAAAAATACTCATCTTTGATAATAATTGCCACAACTGAATACTATTTTACAAATTTTGTTATACATATTTTGCCATTTTATAAATAATGTAATACAAAAACAAAGAACACTGAATTGTACACTTTTTTTAATTTGTGTGTGTGTGTGAGAGAGAGAGAGAGCATGTGCATGAGCAGGGGCAGGGGGCAGAGGGAGAAACAGACTCCCCACTGAGCAGGGAGCCCGATGTAGGACTCCATCCCAGGACCCTGGGATCATGACCTGAGCCGAAGGCAGATGTTTAACCGACTGAACCACCCAGGTGCCCAAACTATACACTTTAAATGGGTGAATTACATGGTATGTGAATATATCTCGATTAAGTTGTGTAAACAAAAATCACCATGCACATATAGGGCAATTCCATCAACCGGCTTATAAAGCTCAAGGAAATCTAGGATAACAGATAAATTGGCCCAGCTGTGGCCAAAGCTTAAGTCAGAGACTGAGAATAAGCAGGACCTCATCCGAGGATTATAATTCCCCTACAATCTAAGTCAAGCACTTCCAATAAGGATCTCCACCCACCAACAGCTCAGGTCATCTTTGAACAGTCTATCTTAAAAAGACTTTTCCTTGGGACACCTGGGTGCCACAGTCGGTTAAGCATCCAACTTGGTTTCAGCTCGGGTTGTGATCTCAGGGTCGTGAGATCAAGCCCTGCATTAGGCTCTGCACTCAGCACAGAGTCTGCTTGAGTTCCTCCTCCCTCTGCCTCTGCCCTTCCCGCTCATGGTCTCTCTCTCTCTCCCTCCAAAATGGATAAATAAATCATAAAAAAAAAAAAAAAAAAAAGGCTTTTCCTTATATTGAGTTAAAACCCACCTACCCATAGATTCCACTCATTGACTCCTCTTTCCCCAGTATTTGAAGAAAGCTCTATCACACTGCTTGTGTCTTCTTTCCTCCTGACTCCACATACTCATTCCTACAGCTACTCTTCATGTGCACTGTCTCAAGTTCCTTCATCACCTGGTTGCACAGCTCTGAGTATATACAGTATGTCTCAGTATCCAAGAATATGAGCTTTGCAGTCAGAACCCCTTGGTTTAAATCTGAGTCTCATCTCCTAGTAGCCACATGACCTTTAGCCAGTTATTTTACCCTTTTAAGCTTCAAGTTCAATATCTGTAAGATGGGGATAGTAGAAAGAAATCTCATCTTTGGGAGAGGAACCAGGGCGAGACTGGGTACCTGAGATGAAAACCACATGTAGTCAGAATTACCCTTGTGTATCTATTTAGGATGGCCAACATCCGATCCCTCCAAATGTCTTTCTGCATTTGAACAGGTCCCCATTTCTTCATTTACACACAATTGCTCCCCCTCAGCCAAGCACAAGCAAGTAACTCAAGCTTATTAAGTGCATTCATGATGCACTGCACTATAAAGACCCCACCTCAACGATGAGTTCAGCAACTAGCACAGTGTCTGGAACCCAAGCAGCCCACCCAAATTCTTAGCTTTTATTATTCTATCTCTATTGTGATTCTAGGAGGGAAGGCCAAAATCTACCCTGAGGTTTCTAAGGTGGACAGCCCAGGGCAGAACAGGACAGACCTACAAGGGGGACAGTGTTAAAGATTTTTCTTTTTTCTAATGTCATGCCCAGGACCTCTTTTTCGGTTTTCAGTGATCTTCCTCTTCCTTCAGTGGGCAAGATGAAGGCAGCTGGAAACCCACAAGAGCACCCTGGAGAAGCAAGCCTGGCCCTACCCTTCGAAGACTCCCCTCACCCCCCGTGCCTACCAGCAGCTGTGTTCGCACTCATCTGGAAGTAGTCCTGCGGATTCCCAGACAGCTCAGACCCACGCACACGGGCACAAGAGGAGAAGGTGGTTTGCTGACCCCATCCCGCTGAACACAAAACACACACATTTCTATTCACCCCACACCCCAGAAGCCTGCCCTATCACCTGCACAAATGTAATTGCCTTATTAACTAAACCTTTGTGTGTCTTCAAGCCTGGTGAGTGGAGCCACCCAGGTGTACTGTTGAAAACTAAAATCAAATCTATTCCACCAAAGAGCTGAACCGCTACACAGTGAAGAAGCTTGAGGGTTTTTGGTTTTTTTTGTTTCTTTACTGTAACAATAATTATAGTCAACTGCCTGGTCAAACCATTCAACAACAAAGGGGGCTTGCCCACCAGTGACTGGTGACACCCTCTGCCCAGATGGCAGGGACCACGAGCCTGTGTCCCCATGGCCACTGGGAAGACAGCCCTCTCTGCCACAGCACCACACCCAGCTCTGCGCCCAAGTCTGAGACTGGAAGGGGGGGAAATTCCTGAGAAAGACCATTAATAACACTCCTTCCTTTCACTACTTGTTTCAGGGAGGAGAAAATATTTGCATTTCTGATAACCTGTGTTCGGTGACAGTTTGTCACCCTTTCACCTGACCAAGCCGGAGGCAATGCAAAGCTATTACCAGACCCCTGTCATTGGCCCAAGCGCTTCTGGCAAGGTCCGTGTGATGAGTGGCAAGGAACACACCGTGCAATGCACTCTCCTGCAGAAACCATGTAGGAGACGGCTGTCAGCTTGGTGGCTGAGCCCAGCCAAACAGAATGAGCACACTCAGGACTGAGCCATAATCCTCATTTACACTGAGTTCTTCATTCCACTTACTGGTTACGCTTCAGGCAAGACATTTCCTCTAGTGGGACTACTCAATGAAAAAAATACACATAGCAGGAGAATTAAGCCCCGCCTGTATCAACGTTATTTAATCTTAAGTCAGGGGCTGGTAGGGTGGTCCCTGGACTGACAGCACACATCATCTGGGATCTTAACTAGAAACGCAAGTTCTCAGGCCCCGCCTCAGACAGATGGAACCCAGCTATCTGCTTTGCCAAGCACTTCGGGTGATTCTGATGCATGAAAAATTGAGAGTCACCTGTCTTAAGGTACCATGAGCTGTGCAACTGGCATCTCTGGGGTGACCAGCATTCCATTCGCTGCAAAGGAGCATGGTACTGGGGGCAAAAGCCAGAGTCTGGCAGTCCCGTAAGAGAAGCAGGGTCGTGGTCATTCAGCACAGTAAGCACCACGGGCCAAGTACAAGGCAACTCAGGGACTGAACGTCAAGTGACAGGAAGGTTGGGGGGCGTCATAAGGCACAGATGCTGTCCTCAACTGAGGATAGAAAGGTACTCACGCTGGGCGCCTGGGTGGCTCAGTTGGTTAAGCGTCTGCCTTCGGCTCAGGTCATGATCCTGGAGTCCCGGGATCGAGTCCCGCATCGGGCTCCCTGCTCGGCAGGGAGTCTGCTTCTCCCTCTGACCCTCCCGACCCTCCCCCCTCTCATGCTCTCTCTCTCTCAGTCTCTCTCTCAAATAAATAAATAAAAATCTTTAAAAAAAAAAAAGAAAGGTACTCACGCTGCCAACTTCAGAGTGGTCTGCCATCAATGGGCCACAAGGACTCATTCTCCAAATTGTATCAAAGGTTAAATCTTCTCTTCAAGTGCAATTTTACACTGAAGCTTAATATATGAAACAGAAAGCAGGGGCGTCTGAGCACCCCCCCACACACCTTACTTCTCCTCTCACCTCTGCCCCTGGGTAGCCCCTGATATGCTTCAGTGGATATGTGAGGGTTTCTGAGAGCAATTTGAAAGGCAGAGGCTGCTTATTAAACATACTGATTCCTGAACCCCACCAGACCCACTGAACTAGAAGAGCTGATGGGCCCTGAGGACCTGTACTGTTCAGTTTCTCCAGGTAATCCTGATGGCCAGCCAGATAGAACCTCTGAGCAGTGGGAGTCTCAGAGGAGGGTGTTGGAATCACTTGGCGGAGCGTGTTAACCCTGCCAATTCCTGGGCCCTTCCCAAGCCCTACGGACACCAGCTCTCCAGAGCCCAGGAATCTGCATTGTTAAGATGGTTCTTGTGAGCATCAGGAGTGAGAAGCCCTGTGGCCTGAGGCCAGAAAACAGACTCCATCCCTCTCATTTCCACACCCCACACCAAACTGTGTTGTCTATCCATCTCCCCACCCCAATCTCCTTCAATCTCTCACGACCTTATCTGAAAATATCAAGAGAACTTATCCTTCCTGATCTCTTCAGACAGGGAGTACCCCTGCCCAGTCCCTGAGCCTTCACCTCCGGAGCCTGGGTGTCCAGTCACATTCTGGGAGCAGGAAGAAGACATGTCTTGGAGCCCTGACTCCTGTTCAGTGTTATCCCTTAAGTCTGAGAACAGGACTGCAGACAACTAGGCACCAGTGAACTGCTTTGACCAGTGGACCATGGTATGCTCCAGAAGAATCACCTGAGAAATTTTACAGACTAGATGTCTAGGCCCCACTCAACTTCACAGATTCTGCCTTAATTGCTTTGGGTGGGGGGAGGGCATTGGTATTTTTTAAAGGCCTCTTGGATTATAATGCACAAGCAGGAGCACCTGGGTGGCTCAGCCAGTTAAGTCAGGTCATGATCTCATGGGTTGTGGGACTGAGCTCCGTGTCGGGCTCCCCACTGAGTGCAGAGTCTGCTTGAAGATTCTCTCCCTCTGCCCCTCCCCCCTCAAATAAATAAATAAATCTTTTTTTTTTTTTTAATGCACAATCAGGGAAGAAAACCACTGTCTAGAGCAGGGCTTCTCAAATGTGACTATGCACAGACTTTATCAAAATGAAGATTTTTGGTTCAGCTGGTGGAGGTGGAGCCTGAGACCTTGCATTTCCAACAGAGTCACAGATGATGCTGGTCGATGGATCACATTTTGAGGAGCAAAGATCTCGCAGTTCTCACACTTGAGAATCACCTGGAGGGCTTGTTAAAACAAACTACTTGACCCACCCCTATAATTTCTAATTCAATGTGTCTAGGATGGGGCCCCAAATTTTGCATTGCTAACAAGTTCTCAGGTGATGCTTACGCTGACAGTCCAGAAACCACACCTGGAGAACCACAAAGACCATGGTTTTAAATATGAGTGTACATCAAAACAGTCTGGGGAACTTTCAAAAGCAGGTCACCAGGCCTCATCCACAGGAGCCCTGGGAAGGAGCCCAAAAATTACACCTCGACAAGCTTCCCGGGGTACTCGTGTCGTCCACTAGGCCAGACACCACACGCGGGTCTAGAATTTGCATCTTGGCAAATGCAATAAGCATTTCTGGGACTGATAGCAAACTTCACCGGAAATCAGTCTGAACGTCACAAACAGACTTCGTAATAAAATGCCACGGCACACCTGAGACCCTTTCTCATCAGCCACCACCAGGCCACTGTAAGGAAAAGAGAATGAGGCCACGTGGAACCAGAAAAGCTCCTAGTAACTACTGAGTTCCCTGGGAGCCTCTCCTCTAGGGCTGGAAACCTAACCCATGGGCTTAGAAAAGACAATGCCACAGAAGCTCTTCTTGGGAACAACATCTGTATGTATAAGGGAAAGTAACACAGCATGGTGGTTAATCACACAGGTGTTAGATTCAGAAGACACAGGTGAGGATGCTGGGTAACCTCAAGAGGCTTCCATTTCCTCATCTCGGAAATGGGGGAAATGGTACCTCCTTTGGGTGTTGAGAGGACAGGAGATAATGTCTGTAATGTACTGAGGGCTGATACTCCGTAAGATCGCAAATACACGAGAGTTCTGACAGCAGAGCCATAGTCTTAGAGTTGGAAGGGACCTTGATTATGAGTCTTCAGCCAATAAAGGAAACTCAAAGAGCAGTAACACAGCATCCCCTGGGCACCTGTACGAAAGGCCGTATCTCAGGCCCACCCCAGACCTTCTGGATCACAATCCGAATTTTAACACGACCTCCGGGACATTCCTATGCCCATTAGTTTGAAGAGCACTGAGCCACACTAACCCCATGGTTGTGGCATCTATCGGTGGTTCCCAACCTTGCCCACTTGAAATCATCTACAGAGCTTTTAAAAAAATACTCATGCGGGCGCCTGGGTGGCTCAGTCGTTAAGCGTCTGCCTTCGGCTCGGGTCATGATCCCAGGGTCCTGGGATCAAGTCCCACATCGGGTTCCTTGCTCGGCAGGAAGCCTGCTTCTCCCTCTCCCATTCCCCC
>NW_028020980.1:0-674 GCF_054177405.1 Leptonychotes weddellii
CTAAAGAAGGTAGGGCAAGTTTAAGTGAAAGGGCGTGAGTTGCTTTAAAGGAAAATGTTGAGTAGATCGTGGCAAAGTTGCATGAAATGATCCCCGAAGGCCCTCAGTTTGGGGAAACACGGTAACAGTGGGAGTGGAGGGCTGGGGGCTCTGCATGGGGCATGTGGGGAATGTCAACACCTCAAGATGCAGAGGAGGCGTGCCAGCCATGGAGGGAGACTCAGGGACTCTTCTAGAAAGAGGGAGAAATTTATCAATTTTTTTCTTTTAGGGTTATTGCTTTCTGTACCTCATCTAAAAAATAACTTGCCTCCTCCAAGCTTGTGAAGATGGTCTCCTACATTTTCATTCAGGAGCTTTAGAGTTTTGGCTTTTATGTTTAAGCTTGTGATACATTTTGAACTAACTTTTGTGTATGGTAGGAGATAGGGGTCAAGGTTCATTGTTTTCTATAAGAGTAACTTGTTGTTGGGGGCGCCTGGGTGGCTCAGTTGTTGAGCGTCTGCCTTCGGCTGGGGTCATGGTCCCAGGGTCCTGGGATCGAGCCCCGCATCGGGCTCCCTGCTCGGCGGGAGGCCTGCTTCTCCCTCTCCCACTCCCCCTGCTTGTGTTCCCTGTCTCGCTGTCTCTCTCTGTCAAATAAATAAATAAAAAATCTTAAAAAAAAAAAAAAA
>NW_028020981.1:0-673 GCF_054177405.1 Leptonychotes weddellii
CCTGTACCTGAGAGCAGGGGAGAGGGCAAGAGGGAGGGCGCACGGGGACAGCTTCTTGGAGGGCATGACATTGGAACCGGCCCACAGCCACTGGGAGGATCCTAACAAGCAGGGGGGCCTTCCTGGTTGCTTTGTAGAAGCAGTTTGGGTTATCTTTGTTTTTCCTCCCTGTGTCTTGTGCACGTCTGGAAGTTGTAAGACACACTAATCACCTTGATGCGGCCCACAGACCACATTCCCCCTCTGGGCTTCAGCGGAGCATTTTTTAATCCTATAAAAGGAAAACCTAATTCAAGAAGTATTGATTTTAAATTTCTTTCCATCTCTTTCACTTAAAAAACAATCCCTCCACCCTGGGCAGCCCCCTGCGTCGCTAGGTTGTGCGGACTGGTAATGTCTTCACATACGCAAGGCCAAACACTGGGGCTGCTCGGCGGCCAGCCCTCAAGGTCATCGAGGCTTCACGGAAGAGCTGTTTCACAGAGGGAGGGAGCACTGCTGCTGGTGTCAGTGACTTCCAGTCCCAGTACCTTCTCGAATCGGTATTGGTTTGGGGACACTGCCCGGGCTCTAGCTTAAGATGAGGGCAGCTGTGTGGCTCATTCCCTTTTCTCAGACAAGGCATGGGGGGCCACTCCGCTCAGCCCTTGCCCTGATCATCTTCTGTGCAGAG
>NW_028020982.1:0-673 GCF_054177405.1 Leptonychotes weddellii
TGTGAACTGTGTAAGACTGATGAATCACAGACCTGTACCTCTGAAACAAATAATACATGCTATGTTAAAAAAAAGAAGAAGAAGAAGATAGTAGGAAGGGAAAAATGAAGCGGGGGGAAATCAGAGGGGGAGACGAACCATGAGAGACTATGGACTCTGAGAAACAAAGGTTCTAGAGGGGAAGGGGGTCATGGGGATGGGTTAGCCTGGTGATGGGTATTAAAGAGGGCACTTACTGAATGGAGCACTGGGTGTTATACACAAACAATGAATCGTGGAACACTACATCAAAAACTAATGATGTAATGTATGGTGACTAACATAACATAATAAAATAAATTAAAAAAAAAAAAAAAAGAAACAGGCGGTCTGACCCCCGCACTGCCTCACGCTCTCCTTCCCGCCTTCCCAGAGCTCCAAGAGGGTCACCACCTTCACCAGATTCAGCCTCCCCAGTCCCAGGGTCACACTGTTCTCGTGGCATCACTTGTGAGAATGTCTTTGGTTGACATAAAAGCCATAATAAAGGGGAAACTCTTAATATCCTCTAGGAAGTTTATTTATTAATCACATTTTTTTATCCCTAAGGTCAAAGATCAACAGCCATTTTGATGGCAGAGAGAGGTCTCAAGAGGTAGACGAAGGTCCCAGCTGTTACCACACTCACGTCTCT
>NW_028020983.1:0-673 GCF_054177405.1 Leptonychotes weddellii
GGGGACGAGAGGGCCTCAAGAACCAACTCGGCCCACCACCTGGGAGGCCGTGCGCCCAGTGGGAGTTGGGAACTCTGAAGGTCCTGCTCTGAGCAGAACTCAGAAAGACAAGGAAATGGCAGGTCCAAGATGGGAGGGGACTTGCCCAGGGTCGCCTGTCCAGGCAGTGGCCAAGCCCATGTGACTGCAGAGTCTCTTGATTACCCTTTCCCATCCCCCAGGCCAAATTAGGTACCAGGGTCTAAGCAAGTCAGATCCCCAATTTTTCTAAAGCCCCAGTGGGCTCCATGAGGCCACCTTCCCAGGGACAGGTGGCTGGCCCAGATCCTAGGGCTACTCTGGGCCTACAAGATACTGTCTAGAATCCTGCGTAAGTCCCCCTGCCAAAGCCCAGAGAGGATTAGCCGCTCGCCCGAGGTCACACAGCAGGAGAGCTGGCGCTGTCCAGCTGGCCCCTGGGTGCTCTCCCATGCCGCTCTCCACAGGCTGCCCTGGGTCGCCTCACCCCGTGTGGGGAAGGGGCCCCTCCGGACAGGCCCTGTCTCCCTGGGCAGACACGCCTGCTCGTGACCAGCTCTGGTCAGCCTGCCACCCCTCCAGAAGCGGTCAACTAAGGCCACACTCAGATACGGCAGCGAGGCCTCAGGCCCGACCCCTCATGCCGGCTTCTCTG
>NW_028020984.1:0-673 GCF_054177405.1 Leptonychotes weddellii
AAGGTTCTTGAAGCAAACAAGGCAATTAATCTTAAGCAATTCAAAGGGTAGACTTTACTATTTCTGGAGATGAGTTTTCTATAGGTAAGGCAAAAGCAGGCAAGCCTAGGAATCCCCCAAATCTGGTAGAGCCTGTTCTAGATAAGCAAAGCATGTCCTGTTGTTTTCAACAAGACAGAAAGCAGGTCTCTGCTGGGCTATGCGGTCCTATAACTTAGTAACCCGTGATTGTATTCCCACACTGGATCACATGGTAATTCTAGCTATAATTTTTGGAGGACCCTCCATACTGTTTCCCACAGTGGCTGCACCAATTTACATGCCCACCAACAGTGCACAAGGGTCCCCTTTTCTCCACATCCTCGCCAACACTTGTTGTCTCTTGTATTCTTGATGACAGCCATTCTGACAGGCATGAGCTGAGATCTCATTGTGATTTTGAGTTGCATTTCCCTGATGATAGTGACACTGAATCCCTTTTCACGTACCTATCAGCCATTTGTATGTCTTCCTTGGAAAAATGTCTATTTAGTTCCTCTGCCCGTTTTTTAAATTGAATTTATTATTGGTGTTTTTTTTTTTTTTTAAAAGTGTATTTATTGATTTGAGGGAGAGAGAACACAAGTGGAGGGGAGGGGCAGAGGGAGAAGCAGACTCCCCACTGAGCAGGGAG
>NW_028020985.1:0-673 GCF_054177405.1 Leptonychotes weddellii
TCCCGGATCGCACTGTGAGAAGCTCCCATGTAAAGGGTTCGCTGCTGACTCAGGGTGGGGTGGGGGTGGGGCTGGGGTGGGGCTGGGTCCTCTTGGTCTGATTTATGTGATCTTTGCTCTCAGGCTCCTGAGGACAGATGGTACGAGGCAGAGAAAGTCTGGCTGGTTCAGAAGGATGGATTCACTCTTGGTAATTAAGGGTGTTAGCACCTAAGTAGGGGAGGGTCTAAGTATTTTCCTCTCGCGCCCCCTCCGCTGCTAGTCGTATTTGCCAGATCACAGTTTCGGGCAGGGGGAAGGTGAGGGGCAAGGAGCAGCCGAGTCTAGGGTGGGAGTCTGTGGCTTTTGGACTGGGAAGAGTTGAGAATCATTTGACCCATGGCAGCTGGTCTACTGGGGACTGTTTCCAAAGGCAATTACGCCTTGGTAACTAACGAAGTTCATGAATGCACGGAGCATTGGTGGGCTCGAGTATTCTTCGAGAAAATGAAGCGTAGTGCAAATGGGCAAATAGATTTCATCTCACGAGTCCACTTCTGTCAATTAGTTGGGACCACCCTCTACTGAGAAGCAATTATGAGTCCCCATCAGAACGCAGCTGGGAAGAGTGATTGATTAGTGATGTCTGCCACAGACCCTGGAACGGGAAGTGGGAGCTGGTGTAGCATTATCT
>NW_028020986.1:0-673 GCF_054177405.1 Leptonychotes weddellii
AGGTAAGGGAAGCAAAAGCAAAAATGAACTGTTGGGACTTCCATCAAGAATAGAAAGCTTCTGCACAACAAAGGGCTCAATCAACAAAACTAGAAGGCAACCTTCAGAATGGGAGAAGATGTTTGCAAATGACTTAACTGATAAAGGGCTAGTATCCAACATCTATAAAGAACCTATCAGACTCAACACCCCCCCAAAAATTAATCTAGTTAAAAAATGGGCAGAAGACATGCATAGACATCTCTCCAAAGAAGACCTCCAGATGGCTAACAGCCACATGAAAAGATTCTCAACATCACTCATCAGCAGGGAAACACAAATCAAAACCATGATGAGATACCACCCCATACCTGTCAGAATGGCTAAAATTAACAACACAGGAAACAATAGATGTTGATGAGGATGAGGGGAAAGGGGAACCCTCTTACACCACTGGTGGGAATACAGTCTGGAAGTTTCTCAGAAAGTTAAAAATAGAACTACCCAATGATCCAGCAACTGCACGGCTAGGTATTTCCCTAAAGGATATGAAAATACTGATTTGAAGGGACACATGCACCCTGATGTTTATAGCAGCAGCATCAACGATAGCCAAATTATTGAAAGAGCCCAAGTGTCTATCTACTGATAAATGGATAAAGAAGATGTAGTATACACACACACACACACACAC
>NW_028020987.1:0-673 GCF_054177405.1 Leptonychotes weddellii
TTAGAGTTACTTGGTTTAAAGGAATATTGAGTCGGACTTGCAGGCACCATTATTCCACGTGTGAGCCCTGTAAAGCTAGATTCACCCCTCGTTGTTCTATCAGCTGATGTAACTCAGGTTAAGCCAACTGATTTTCTTAAACACCAGTTTCATTTATAAAGTAGTTAATGAGCTTAAAAAAAAAAAAAAAGCAAAACAGCACATCTAAAAATTCAGTGTGTCTGCGGCTCTTTCATACACGCTCTGAATCTGGGGGAATTTACTCTCCTAACAAGAAAACTGACCTAGATATTTGGGCAGTCTGTTGCAAAGGTGTTTCAAACAACATGAGAGTATCAAGCCTTAGACTTTCGTTGACATCGTGCTACTTGAACAACCTTAAAGTTTCAGCAGTTTAAAACACTAAGCACCTGCCTCTCGTTTAGGGTCTGAGGTTCAGCCGGGGGCTCTCCTTCAGGCTGCGGGTTGAGAACAGTCTGCTGCGTGCAATTCAACTGTAACCTTCCGTGTCCAGAGCTCATCATGGGCCAAGCCCGTCAGAACCCGTCACTGGGCTGGGCAGACCCTGCAGGAGCCCAGGAGGGGATGCCGCCACAGGAATGGAAGGAACAAGCCCATAACAGCGAGGGCATGGAGAACCGCGGGTAGTGGTCCAATCTCCACGCCTGGATGT
>NW_028020988.1:0-673 GCF_054177405.1 Leptonychotes weddellii
CTGTGGGGGTCAGACACGTTCTATACTTGGTTGCGGGGCATGTTTGGGGCTGGGAGCGGTGCCTCTGCAGGGTGGGGTAGGATGCGGTTTCTCTATGGAGTGGGCTCCTGTGAATTCGAAGGAAAGGTCCCTTGAGCAGAATCACGGGAACCAAGGGCAGGAACCACACACTGTCCCAATTCTGGTGGCTGTAAGGAAACCTTGATTTTTCAGGCCTTGATTCTGCTGCTTGGTTGTATGTCGCGGTGATGTCAGAAGCCTAGGCAGCAGCCCCCCACTCCTTTCAGCCTGGGGCGTACAAGTGGGTGGGCCTCCCCTCCGTGCCAGGGGGCCCCGCGGAAAGCCTGCCGCAGCAGAGGTGGGGGGACCCCGACCCGGCACCTGCCCTGGGCTTGAGCCGTCCCCCACCAGCTGCAGAGTGCTCTCCCCTGGCGGAAGGTCACCTGCCCAGCTAGCGACACAGTTGCCCCTCCTGAAGGCGGAGAGCGAAGGAGGGTCCAGGGGCTGTTGGGTGTTGCTGGGGAAGGGTCTGAGCAAATCGGGCGGTCCAGCAGACCCCGAGGGGGTCCTGTCCCCTGAAGCCCCACGTGGCTTTGTGGTGCTCACAAGCGGGGCTCCCCCAGCACCAGGCATGCAGAGTAGGGGTGGAGCCCCGGCTCAGGCCTGCGGGGGG
>NW_028020989.1:0-673 GCF_054177405.1 Leptonychotes weddellii
ACTATACTTGGAGTCACTGAGTTCCCTAATCTCATTTTGCATACTTCCTTTTTCTCTCATTTGCTCAGCTTAATTTCCATTACTCTGTCCTCCAGGTCATTAATTCATTCCTGTGCTTCTTCTACCCTGCCATTTATTCCATCAGGTGTGTTAATGTCTCACTCATGTCCTCGTCTTTTCTCAAGTCTAGTATCTTTATGATCATTAAATTCTCCATCTGGCTGGTTAAGCGTCTGCCTTCGGCTCAGGTCCTGATCCCAGGGTCCTGGGATCGAGTCCCACATTGGGCTCCCTGCTCCTTGGGAGCCTGCTTCTCTCTGTCTCTCATGAATAAATAAAATCTTTAAAAAAATAAATTCTCCATCTGGCATATTACTTCTATCCATTTTGCTTAGGTCTCTTGCTGTGGTTTGGTCTTATTGTTTCATTTGAGAGATTCCTCTGTTTCCTCCTTTTGTCTAAGTCCCTGTTTTTGTATGTTAGGAAAGTCAGCTAAAAACCATGGTTTTATGACGAAGAGGTCCTATAGTCCTGTAGTGCCCTGCAGGGCAGTGTCCCCTGTTACCCAGGACCTGGTGCTTCATGGAGTGTCTTCTATGTGTGTTGTGTGTGTCCTGGCCTCTTTTCCCTTCAGTTGTCCACAGAGGTTCTCCGTGCCTGTTGGGGACAGTGT
>NW_028020990.1:0-11035 GCF_054177405.1 Leptonychotes weddellii
CAAACTATGGAAAGAGCCAAGATGTCCATCAACAGATGAATGGATAACGAAGATGTGGTGTATATATATATATAATGGAATATTATGCAGCCATCAAAAAACATGAATTCTTGCCATTTGCAATGACGTGGATGGAACTAGAGGGTATTATGCTAAGTGAAATAAGTCAATCAGAGAAAGACAAGTATCATATGATCTCACTGATATGAGGAATTCTTAATCTCAGGAAACAAACTGAGGATTGCTGGAGTGGTGAGGGTAGGAGGGATGGGGTGGCTGGGTGATAGACACTGGGGAGGGTGTGTGCTATGGTGAGCTCTATGAATTGTGTAAGACTGATGAATCACAGACCTGTACCTCTGAAACAAATAATACATTATATGTTAAAAAAAAAAAAAGGGAAAAATGAAGGGGGGAAATCAGAGGGGGTGACGAACCATGAGAGACTATGGACTCTGAGAAACAAACTGAGGGTTTTAGAGGGGATGGGGTAGGGGGATGGGTTAGCCCAGTGATGGGTATTAAGGAGGGCACGTACTGAATGGAGCACTGGTTGTTATATGCAAACAATGAATCAAGGAACACTACATCAAAAACTAATGATGTAATATATGATGACATAACATAATAAAATAAAAAAATAAAAATAAATAATAATTTAAAAATGTGAAAAAAAAAAGACCCAGCAGACTCAGAACAGCTTTCTACCTTCTGCCTAAAAGAATTTAGATAGGGAGCTACATCAGGAATAGAGCTCTTACCAGATATAACTTTTTCTATTAGAAAGACTCTTGATGGCATGATACACATCTGTTTACCACGTATGTGCTCTCCTCATCTTCCTGTGAATTGTCTTCCTCCTCTTTGATTTCTGAAGCATTTTACCCCCTTCTCTTTAGCTCAGGATGGTTTATAAGACTCAGTGGTCAGACTGTCTTTGACTCTTCATGCCTTTGTGTGTCTCCCACACATATGTAATTACATTTCTCTTCTGTGAATCTGTCTTATGTCAATTTAATTATTAGACCAACCAAAGAACGTAGAAAGGAGAAGGGAAAAGTTTTTCATTCCCAAACTAGAATGAAGCTGCTCACCTTAGGAGTTCTTTGAAATGAAGTGTGAACTTCTGATATAAAGGCAAGTGAGAATAATTGTGTGCTGCTGAAGGAGAAAGACATGGATAAAAACTAAGTTTTCCACAAAGAGATTTAATGATTCATCAATTAGTAGAGCTCCCAGAATCAAGAACTCAGTAAGGAGGAGGGATTAGGCTGATGTTGACCAGTAGATTGTCCAAAGGTCTAGTGAAAAGCCCGGATGCATTTACCATAAATAATGGAAGGTAAATGCTTCAAGCAGTTAGGTGCTACTCAGAGATGTTCAAAGTCTCTGCTTTTGAATTATAGCAGGAAATATGCATGTATTTGTTTGCTGTTGCACTCATGGTACTCTAATGGCCAGAGATCAGTAATACAATGGATTGAGTTGCTTCTTCTTCAATAGCACGAGTATTGGTGTCTTTAAATCTTTGTGATGTTTCTTACGAAACAGAATGGAGAATAAGTGTAGTGTGAACAGTTGAGAAGTTGAGGGAAGAAATCCATATCTGCAAGAAGAAAATACATGTATTTTGAAGGATTAGGCACTTTCCCAAATTCTACAATATGCTTGACACACGTGTAATACTCATTTAACTACCAGTCACCATTTACCTGCCATTAAACCCCTCAATTGTGTTACTATTTGCAAAGTCTTCATACCACTATACCACAGAGAGATAGGTCCTGGGGTCGGCTCCTCAGGTACTGTTCTGTGTCCTCTTTTTCAGAGGTTCTACACTCTCTCCAGTTAGTTTGTCTTCCAAATAGAATGGTCATAAAGGATAAACATTCTAAGGTTTATTCAAATTCCCTCTCTATGTACTTAGGTTATTGACCTTAGATGCTGCTTCTCTTCTATTGTTACTTCTCCCTGAAGAACAAACATCTCTTCACATATACTCAGATAAATCACCACTTGCTGGCATTTGTTAATGTTATGGCATGCACACTATCAGATTTGGAATGACTCAAGCCCTTCCTAACGCATCTCCTCACCAGCCCCCTTCTGTAAACACTTCACTAGGCAAAGGTAGCTTGTGTCTCTCACTTAGAACGACTCTCAGGAACTTTAGAGTTCATCTTTGGTTTCATTAAATAAAAATTTAATTCAAGGAAGGCTTTAATCCCTTTTATTGGAGCAATTTCACTGTTAAGAAAATAAGTGTTTAATGTGACAGAAATTTGACCTTGCAATTATTCAGAAAACCTTTTCCTCACAGTGTTCTCTAAATTAAAATGTAACACAATCCATGAAGCAAAAGTTGTCAATCGCTAGAAAAGAATAGTTATGATTCCTTAAAATAAATAGCTTGAGGAAAGTAAACTGAAACTTCTGGTTATGTAAATTTTCATTATTTGCCAAACTTATGAGGGTGATGAGTGGAAAAATAATCTGCTTAAGGGGGTTAAGCACAACCTCTGACCTATTATTGACTGACTGCTAAGCTATGTTGGCTGTGTCTTAAATATAACACAAGAATTTTTTAAAAATCTGAGTAGTAACATCAGGGTGTGCAAAATGCTGGGGATAGACTCCATAGAATTAGTTCTAGTAAGTCACTATACAAAAAAATTAAAAATAAAATAAAGCAAAAAGCAGAACAACCACTTCCAGGATAAGATCAGAATCCTAAAATGTCCAGTTTTCACAAAAAAAGTACCATACACCAAAAAACAAGAAAGTATGATACACATGCAGGAAAAAAGAGCAATTAATAAAAATTATGTCTGCATGGACCCAGACACTGGACTTAGCAAACAAAAGAGCTATAAAAAATATGTCCTATTTGTTGAGTCACAAGATCTCAAGAAATGTTTGATTTGACAGAAGAAAGAATCAGGAAACATGAAGACAGATTGATAGAGAAAAGAATTACAAACACTGAAAAGAACAGAAAGACAAAGATTGAAGAAAATTGAACATAGCCTCAGAGACCTGTAGAAAATATCAAGCATGCCAACATAAGTGCAAGGAGGAGAGGAAAGGGCAGAAAAAAATCTTTGAAGAACTTGTGACCAAGATCTTCCCAAATTTGATGAAAAATATTAATGTGCACATCCATGAAGCTCAACAAACAAGCAGGATCAACGTGAAGTGATTTAAAGCTATACAGATCATAATTAAACCACTGAAACATACATTTTTAGGGTTCTTTTATTTCTGTGAAGGATGCTTTCAATGTTTTGATGAGGATTGTGTTACATCTGTAGATGGCTTTGGGTAGTAGGGACATTTAATGATATTCATTCTTCCAATCCACAAACATGATATGTCTTTCCATTTGTTTGTGTCTTCTTTGATTTCCTTCAGCAAAGTCTCGTAGTTCACATTGTACAGGTCATTCACTTCCATGGTTAAATTTACTAAGATTTTATTGTTTTTGATGCTACTATGAATGAGATACTTTTATTTCTTTTTTAAAGATCTCATTATTAGTGTAAATGAATGAAATGGATTTCTATATATTGATTTTGTATCCTGCAACTTTACTCTGATTATGGATTCATTTCAACAGTTTTTTGATTGACTCTTTGGGATATTCTCTATATAAAGTCATATCATCTGCAAATAGTGGCTATTTTACTTCTCCCTTTCTGACTTGGATGCCATTTATTTCTTTGTCTTACCTAATAGCTCTAGCTAGTGCTTTTAGTACCAGAAGAGTGGTGAGAGTGGGCATCCATCTTGCTCCTGATCTTAGAGGAAAAGCTTTAAACCTTTCACTATTGACCATGATATTAGCTGTGACTTGTCATATATAGTCTTTATTATGTTGAGGTATATTCTTTCTGCACTCAGTCTCTTAAGGATTTCTAGCATGAAAGGATGTTGTGTGTTTTCAGTTGCTTTTTCAGTGTCTATTGAGATAGTCATGGCATATTATTTTGATTTTATTGGTATATTACATTTATTGAGTTCTGTGTGTTGAATGAAACTTGCATCCTAGAGATAAATCCCACTTGGTCCAGGGGTATACTACCTTAATGTGTTCTTGAATTTAATTTGCTTTTTTGAGGAGAATTTTTGCATCAGGACTATCGGTCTATATTTTTTGTTTGTTTGTTTGTTTTTATTTAAATTCAATTAGCCAACATATAGTACACCATTAGTTTCAGATGTAGAGTTCAGTGATTCACCAGTTGCATATAACACCCAGTGCTCATTACATCACATTCCCTCCTTAATGCCCAACACCCAGTTACTACATCCCCCCACCCACCTCCCTTCCAGCAACCCTCAGTTTGTTCCCTATAGTTAAGAGTCTCTCATGGTTTGTCTCACTCTCTGATTTCTTCCCATTCATTTTTCCCTCCCTTCCTCTATGATCCTCTGTGTTGTTTCTTACATTCCACATATGAGTAAAATCATATGATAATTATCTTACTCTGATTGACTTATTTCGCTCAGCATAATACCCTCCAGTTCCATGGAGTATTTTTTCATGTGTCGGTTGGCCATTCATATATCTTCTTTGGAGAAATGTCTGTGCATGTCTTCTGCCCATTTCTTGACTGGATTATTTGGTTTTTGGGTGTTGAGTTTGACAAGTGCTTTATACATCTTGGATACTAGCCTTTTATCAGATATGTTATTTGCAAATATCTTCTCCCATTCTGTAGGTTGCCTTTCAGTGTTACTGCTGGTTATGGGTCTGTTTAAATTTTCTATTTCGTTCTGTTTCAGTTTTGGTAGTTTGGTGTTCTTGTCTGTTTTGGTATGAGGGTTAACAGTGGCCTCATAGAATGAGTTGGAAATGGGCCTTCCTCCTGGATATTATTAAAGACTTTGTGGAGGATTGGTACTGTTTCTTTAAATGTTCGGTAGAATTCACCTGTAAATCCATCTGATCCTTGGAGTTTTGCGTTGGGTTGATAACTGATTCGATCTGCTTACTCCTCATTTATCTGTTCAGATTTTGTATTTCTTCTTGATTCAGTCTTGTAGGTTTTTTGATTCTACAAATGCATCCATTTCTTATAGATCATGTAATTTTCTGGCGTATAATTGTTCATAGTCATCTCTTATGCTTCTATGTATTATTGCTGTAGTATCACTTGCAATGTCTCCTCTTTCATTTCTAATTTTATTTGAGTCGTCTGTCTTTTCTTCTTTGTTAGTCTAGGTAAAGTTTTGTCAATTTGACTAACCTTTTCAAGGAACCGGTCTTAGTTTTGTTGATTCTTTTTATTGTTTTTCTGGTCTCTATTTCATTTATTTCTGTTCTGATCTTTTGATCTTTATTATTTCCTCCTTCTGCTAACTTTGGGCTTAACGTGTTCTTCTCTAGTTCCTCAAGCTGTAAAATGAAGTACGTTATTCGCTCTCTTTCTAATCTGTAATGTGTGATTATTGGTATTAAATATCCATGCAGAACTGTTCTGGCTGCATCCCATAAGAATTGATATGATGTTCTAAAAAAGATTTGATATGTTGCATTTCCATTTCATTTGTTCTGAGATCATGTTTTCTTTTCCTTATGATTTATTTTTGACTCATTGGTTATTCAGAAGTGCCATTCAGTTTCTACATATTTGTGGATGTTTTCACTTTTTTATTGTCAGTATCATACAAAGTCAGCAAAGATAGTTGGTATAAATTTTTTTTTTAAGATTTTATTTATTTATTTGACAGAGAGACACAGCGAGAGAGGGAACACAAGCAGGGGGAGTGGGAGAGGGAGAAGCAGGCCCCCCGCTGAGCAGGGAGCCCAATGCGGGGCTTGAACCCAGGACCCTGGGATCATGACCTGAGCCAAAGGCAGATGCCTAATGACTGAGCCACCCAGGCGCCCCAGTTGGTATAAATTTAATCTTCTGAAATTTCCTAAGATTTTTGTATCCTATTATATAGTCTATACTGCACAATAATGAGATAAATGTGTATTTTGCAGATATTGGATGGAATGTTCAACGGATGTCTCTTAAGTCCATTTCTTCTGAAGTATGGTTCCATTCCAATGTTTCCTTGTTGATTTTCTGTCTGGATAATGTATCTACTGCTGCTAGTGGGGTAATGGAATCCCTTAGTATTATTGGGTTGCTGTATATTTAGCCCTTATGATCTGTTAGTATTTGTTTAATATATTTCAGTGCTTCAATGTTGGGAATAGAAATACTTGTGGTTTTTATACCTTCTTGATGTATTGACCCTTTACATTCTTATAATGACCTTCTTGTCTTTTGTTACCACTTTTGACTTGAAATCTGTTTCGTTTGATATAAAATAGCAGCCTGCACCTGTCTTCTTTTGGTTTTCACTTGTTTGGAAAGTCATTTTCCATCTCTTCACTTTGAGCTTATGTATGTTCTTAGAGCTGATATAAGTCTTCTGTAGGCAGCATATAGTTGAGTCTTGTATCTTTTTTTTATCACTCCAGCCGCTGTGTGCACTATTAATTGATGAGTTCATCCATTAATTGGGGTACATAATTAGGGTAACCATATTAACATGTAAAGGCTTTCTAGTCTTCTTTTATCTTTTGCTTTCTGGTTATTTTCCATCTATATTGTTTCTTTATCATTCTGTTTCTATCCACCTTTGTAAAGTGGTGGGTTTTGTCATGATTTGCTCAGTCTTCCATTTGTGTGTGTGTGTGTGCATGTGCATGTATGTGTCAGCTCCAGATTTTTGTTTTGTGGTTTCCTTGAGCATTACGTAAAACTTGCTAGTCCTTTTTCTCCTGCTGGCAGCTCATATTCATTTGTGTCTGCTCTCTGAGTGTTGCCTTATGCTTACTTTAAGGTTTACATAAATATTGCTAGTCCTTTATCTGCTGCTAGAAAATCATATTCATTTCCCTACAATGGTTCCACACTTTTACTCCTCCACTTTTATGTTTCTGATGTCAAAAATGACCTCTTATTATGCTGTGAATTCCTTAAACAATTGTAGTCCCTACCATTATCTTTAATACTCTCCTCCTTTAACCTTTATTCTATAGCTGTTTAACAAACTATTCTTAAACTGAGTGAATCTTTCTATTTGATGGTCTGTATCACCTTTATCAGAGTTTGTACGATTTCATTTTTTTGTGTGTCACTAGTGTCTTTTCATTTCAGCTTGAAGAGCTCTTTCAGCCTCTCTTGCAAGGCAGGTCTAGTGTAGCGAACACCCTCAGCTTCTGTTTGCCTGGGAAAGCCCTTATTTTCCTTCATCTTGCACAACTTTGGTGGACAGAGTATTCATGACTGCTATTTGTATCTTTCAATACTTTGAATCTGTCTCTCCTTTGTCTCCTGGCCTGTAGTGTTCCTGCTGAGAAATCCGCCCAGAGGCTAAGGAGTGAAGTGTTCCTTTGTGCACTAATTCTTTTCCCCCTGCCTCTAATTCTTTACCACTGGTTTTGGACTTTTATAATGTTTCATTGAGAAAGACTTTTTTGCATTGAGATAATAAAGTGTTCTATTAGCTCTGTGGACTTGTATGTTAAGTTCCTTCCACAGGTTTGGGAAGCTCTCAGCAATTATTTCTTTAAATAAATGCTGCCCCCTTCCTTCTCCTTCTGGTATACTCATTATTCTTATATTGGCTTTTTCAAGAGTCTGATAACTCTCATAGGGTTTCTTGACATGTTGAAAGTCTTAGTCTCTCTCCTCTTCCACTTGAATCATTTCTAAATTCCTATCATCCAGATAGCCTATTTTCCTTCCATCTGACCTGCTATATTTCCAATGCTTTTCCAATTTTTCATCTTGTTTGTTGAGTCCCTCAGATCCAGAATTTCTTTGGTTCCTTTATATAATTTCACCAAATTCTTTGGTAAAGCACTCCTGTTCATTAACTTTATGCCTGAGTTCTCTGAACTGCCTTCTAAATTTTCTGTAGCTCACTGAATTTCTTCATGAAAGTGGTTTTTAATTATATATGAATAGGATCACAATAGTCTTTGTCTTTGAATTTAGTTGTCATTTTCTCTTTGTGATACCATCATACTATAATTTTTCATAGTGGATGAAATGTGCCTTTGTCATCTCACTTGAAGTTTCGAGCATCTTTCTTATTTGGGAAAGGCTTTGTTGACTTTGATTCTAACAGTTAAGCACATTGGCAATCAGAAACCTTACTTTTGTTTCCCAGAAGGTCATGATATCGCACAATATTTCATTTTCTCTTGCTGGAGCTGACTCATCACTAAAATTAGGAGCACACCTAAGAGAACTGACATTAAAAAAAAAAAAAAAAAAGCTGGCGGCAGAGTGGCAGGCAGTTGTGGGCGTTAGCACTTGGGTCATGGGTGTGCCCAAGGCCAGTAAGATGGGTGGGTGGGGTCTCAGAGGTCCCAGACTTCTTGAAATCCCAAGACGCACAGCAGGAAACACCTTCCTTTAATTCTTAGTCAGCCTTCTCCCCTTTCTCTCCCTTGTGCCCATCACAGAGCTCTCCTCACAAATCCAGGTGCTGCTGAAGAGCAACAGGCCCCTCCATGCACCTGAGCAGCCAGGGGGACTTCAACTTACCCTTTGCCTTCTACCTCCTCTGCCTCCTCTGCTAGGACCAGCACTGCCCCTGCTGCTGCACCTCCCTTGGCCCCATAGCCTCTCTGATTCCCAATCCACCCACTTTGGGATGCAGATGGAAGGATCTCTCAGTGTCCTTGTATGCTCTCTAGAAGCACTTTAATCAGTCATGGATGTCCAATGAGGTGCAAATGGAAGGGGAGAGAAAATGAACAACTTACACTGCCAAGATGATGACGGTACCCCTCCTACTCTCATTTCAGTAGGAATGAATGAGAAATGTTCAATGAGGAATTTCTTCTGTACGAATGAGGACTGCAATGAGTTTGAAATGCAGTACCATTGTTACCTGGAAAAATCAGGCATATAGGAAAGGGTAGGAAAGAACCTGAGAAAGGCCAGGTTCCAAGGACAACCACAGGAGCTTGTTTCTCTCTACAAATATATTACTCATATTGGAACAGTGAGAACTCTTCCAGGAAGCCATGACTTTATCTGAGATCAATCCAGTCTAGAGCAACTTAAAACACACCATAATTACCCAAACTCCATTTCATATCCATTTCATATCTCTTATCACTCTAGCTCTGGTTCCAGGATAATGGCACAAATCCCCTCCAGTCCACCTTTCATTCATCTATAAATTCTGGACAAATACCAAAAACCCCACAACTAGCCACCGATACCAAAGAGTGCATGGGAGACAAAACTTGAACAAGTGGCCAGTAAAGGGAATAAGGTTTCCAGGTTTGTTTATTTTTGTGCCTTTTGTTTCTGCAACAGTTCTTCCAGTTGTGGGGCTGTCCTCACACCAGAAAGTGTTTAGGATTCCTGGCTTCTTCCCACCCTGATAAGTTGTGATAAACAGAAATGCTCCCACATATTTCCAGGCCCCACCCAGAACCAGTTTCCCAGCACCACTTGGGGTCTGTGGGTAGCCAAGGGCCCCGGCTCAACACACACCCCACCAAACTCTGTCCTCGGCGGGCTCCACTCCAGTGCTGTTTGCCATCGGGTCACCAGGCTGCTTTAGTTGAAATAATTTCATAGGATGTTTTCCTTTGGGTTCTTCTGAGAACACAGACTGAGATTTGCATGGGGACTGGGAAGGGCCTTCAGGAACACCACCTCTGAGGGCATGATGGCAGGTACTCAGGGCAGAGGGAGAAGTTGGACTGCAATGGAAGAGCAATAAAACCCACAAGTGATCAAACAGGGAGCTAAGGAGCTGGGCTGCCCTTCCAGTTGCTTTAACTGGAGGCAGTTTTGCTGCCAGAGTTGGAATGCAGGGCATCAAGTGTGCAACCACAGATGAAGGACGTGCCACCTGAACTGCTACGTTTGATTTGTTCCTGGATTCGCTTCTTTGATGAAATAATGGCAAAAGGAAGATGGAAGAGTATTGGTCTTAGCCATTCAGGCTGCTATCACAAGATGGCGCAGACCGGGTGGCTTATGAACGACAGACACTTCTCACAGTTCAGAGGCCGGGAAGTCCAAGATAATGCCACCAGGATTTTGTGTCCAGAGAGAATCCCCTTCCTTCCTGGCCTTCTCACTGTGATCTCACACAAGTGACAAGGGAGCTCAAGGCAGCTCGGACAAGGGCACTGGTCCCAGTCATCACCTCCCACAGCTCAGTCCCCAGCATCATCACCATGGGGCTGAAGATTTCAACATATGAATTTCTGGGGGACACAAACATTCAGCCTATGGCACTACACTTCTTCCCTACAATTTCATTGTGTGAGGCAGGGGGATGAGGTGGAGTGGGAAATGTGGGGAGAACAACAGCAGTGTTAACTCACCAATTTGAACATGTTCATTAGTTGTCATTTTTAAGTAAATTTTTCATGTTCAGAAATTATTGTAATCCCCATCTTACAGATGAGGAAATTAAGGATCAGAGATTATGTTAATGATGTGCAAACTCTCAGTTATTAGAACAGCCTATTACTTTAATTCTCACTCTTTCCACCAGAGCCATCTTATATATTTTCATACTATGCAAGGGATTAACATTCAGTGGTGAACTAAAATATTAAGTATTAAACATTAAATCTTCACTTTTTCCTTTTGTGTTCAAGCTCTCTAGGGCTGGCTCAATGTATTTCTTTATCAATTGAGCACCTATGTGAGGAAGAGAGACATTTCAACCACACTTCAGAAAATACATGGACACAAAAACACTTCCTATCTCAGATAGAATCCAATAAAATTAGTTGATAATAGCATAAATAAATAAATAAATAAACAACTGACACTAAATGCAAACCTTAGAGAATGTGCCTAAGACTCTCCTTTAATGTCATTTTTCAAAGGCCTTAGCATCAATATTTACATTTTAAAACAAACACTCTTGGTAACAGATCCTAATGGCTAAGGGCCATTTCAAGCAATAGAGGTGAATCAGTCTGACCTTTAAAACAAAACTTTTTTTTTTTTTAATTTTATTATGTTATGTTAGTCACCATACA
>NW_028020991.1:0-673 GCF_054177405.1 Leptonychotes weddellii
TGAGAACCTACCTTGTCCATAACCGGCCAGCACGCAGGTGACCGCTGTGGGCAGACCCAGGCTGTCAGACCTGAGACCCTGCACTGTGGACTCAGGATACAGCATTTGAGGGGAACTGAGGGCATGCACCTTCCTCAGAACCCGGTGCATTCATTGGGCTCTTGCTGGGAGTAAGTACCTGACTTCCAGGGACCTGAGACCTGGATTCCCCCTCTCCTCCCATGATCCACATGAGCTATGAACACGTGAGTGCTGGGGATGTCTCAGAATGGGGCTGGACCAAGACCCTAACTACCTCACAACTAACATTTGATCAAGGTTTCTCAAAACTCAAGGTGAGGTGCAGCCTAGCAAAGACTTGCTGAACAACCATATGAGTTACAAAAGAATCCCCTGGGTTTCTGGTTTATCCTTTGCTGTAGATAATTAAGGTGAGTGAGCTGTGGTGATTCTGATTTGGGTTTTCAGTTGCATTTTTTTAGGCACCACATTAAGTCCCAAACCTAATTTATTTTCCTGCAGTCATAGGGAGATGAGCAGATTGATTTAGAGGGTTTTTAGCTGCAAGTGACCTGTTGATTAAAGTGTTTTATAGGAGAGACGATTTTTACGTGACAATCTGGAAACAGAAGCGGGGTTGTTTTGGCCACTCAAGGACAGGACCGTGGGTGAG
>NW_028020992.1:0-673 GCF_054177405.1 Leptonychotes weddellii
CTCTGTCCCGCTGGACGTCACCACAGCAGCGGCAGCAGCAGGCCGGACCCCACCCTCCTGCCTGCGTGTCCTGGGCTCCAGCATGCGCCTCTCCCACACGCCCTCCGCGCCTGCACCTGGGCATCGATCGGAGGCTCACCTGCCGCCACGTGCTCGCTCTGCCCTTGACCACAGCGGAATTCCTCCCCGGCTGTGAGCCACAAGTGAACCCACAGGAGAGCTGCGAGGGGGCCGGGAGGGGGGGCGGTCAGCTGGCCATGAGTTCAGTCACTCGTCTGGATGCCGGGTTTCCTTGTCCCACAGCACGCGCGCGCACACACAGACACATGCGCGCACACAGGCACAGGCACACGCACGCAGGCACGCACACGCACACACACAGGTGCGCGCATGCAGACGCGCGTGCACAGACACGCACACGCACGCACGCAGGCACACGTGTGCACACACACACGCACGCACACACAGGCACACGCGCGCGCACACACAGGCACCCTGACACCGCGTAGAGTACACACACGGCAGATGCTGCACCGAGCCAGCAGGGAAAGGGCTAAAAGATCACACTGAGAATGTTCTTCTTTTTGTCCTTCAAAGAGTTTAACGCCATCCTAAAGGGAAGTCAGGTCAGCTTAGATGTTTCTCACGGATCACAGCGGGCCGGCAGGGGTGG
>NW_028020993.1:0-673 GCF_054177405.1 Leptonychotes weddellii
AGGGACCCCGACCCCGACGTTCGCTTCCCACAGACAACTGACTCCTAAGTGACAAGGGGTGAGGGACTCCGACCCTGACGTTCGCTTCCCACAAACTGACTCCTGAGGGACAAGGGGCGTGGGACCCCGACCCTGACGTTCGCTTCCCACAGACAACGGACTCCTGAGCGACAAGGGACGAGGGACCCTGACCCTAATGTTTGATTCCCACAAACTGACTCCTGAGCTACAAGGGGCGAGGGACTCCGACCCCGACGTTCGCTTCCCACAGACAAATGACTCCTGAACAACAAGGGGCGAGGGACCCCGACCCTGACGATCACTTCCCACAGACAAATGACTCCTGAGCGACAAGGGACAGGGACTCTGACCCCAACGTTTGCTTCCCACAAACTGACTCCTGAGCGAAAGGGATGAGGGACCCCGACCCCGACGTTCACTTCCCACAAACTGACTCCTGAGCGACAAGGGGCGAGGGACCCCGACCCCGACGTTCGCTTCCCACAGACAACTGACTCCTAAGTGACAAGGGGTGAGGGACTCCGACCCTGACGTTCGCTTCCCACAAACTGACTCCTGAGGGACAAGGGGCGTGGGACCCCGACCCTGACGTTCGCTTCCCACAGACAACGGACTCCTGAGCGACAAGGGACGAGGGACCCTGACCCTAATG
>NW_028020994.1:0-673 GCF_054177405.1 Leptonychotes weddellii
TGTCCTGTCAGTTCCTTCCCAAACTCAAAACAGCAGGTTCAGGAGGAGAGCAGTCTAGGTCCTGCCTCTGTCCTGTCCCACACCTGGCCTTCTCTGCCCCTTAGGGTACAGCACATCACAGCCCAGCACCTGCCCAGTCACAGACCATCACCAGGTTCCTCCTGCCTCCAACGCTGCTGCTTAACACCCACACATCAGGGTCCTGGGGAAGCTTGGAGCTTCAAGGAGCCAGGGTGGGACTGATAGCTTTAGGGAAATATTCTGAGGTGTGTTGAAAGGTAGAGCAATACTATAGGGATGGAGGGATTTAGGTACATTTAGTGATTCACAGGAAGGTTCAGATAGTACAGAAAAGTCCCTTTGCAGAGGCACTCTAGGCTCATTTGCCGAAGGTAACATCCTACATCACACAGGACACTATTCGCACCAGGAAACTGACAGTGGTATGATGGACATGTCTAGGTCTGTCACTTGGTCATGGACATTTATATGTTCAACAGCACAATCCAGGTATGGAACTACTCCATCAGCACGAAGATTTCCCTCATGCTACCCTCCCCTGACCCAGCCATCCCTTCCATGCCATTCACCCCTGTGTTTTACACTTTGGCATTTTGTGTTGCCATTTTGTTGGCATTTTGTTACATGAGGGGACTCCTACAGCTGTGACCAG
>NW_028020995.1:0-673 GCF_054177405.1 Leptonychotes weddellii
TGGACTCTGAAAAACAAACTGAGGGTTCTAGAGGGGAGGGGGGTGGGAGGATGGGTTAGCCTGGTGGTGGGTATTGAGGAGGGCACATTCTGCATGGAGCACTGGGTGTTATGCACAAACAATGAATCATGGAACACTTCATCTAGAACTAATGATGTAATGTATGGGGATTAACATAAGAATAAAAAAAAAAAAGAAATGCAAAGGCAAAAAAAAATTCATGAAAACAACTAAAAATGAAAACACAACTGTTCAAAATCTTTGAGATGCAGCAAAGGCAGTCCTAGGGGGAAGTATATAGCAATACAAGCCTTTCTCACGAAACAAGAACGGTCTCAAATACACAACCTAACCTTACACCTAAAGGAGCTGGAGAAAGAACAGCAAATAGAGCCTCAACCCAGCAAGATAAGAGAAATAATAAAGATTAGAGTAGAAATCAATGAAATAGAAACTAAAATAACAGTAGACCACATCAACGAAACTAGGAGCAGGGTCTTTGAAAGAATTAATAAGATTGATAAACCCCTGGCAAGACTTAACAAAGAGAAAAGAGAAAGACCCAAATAAATAAAATCATGAATGAAAGAAGAGAGATCACAACCAACACCAAAGAAATACAAATAATTTTAAGAACATATTATGAGAACTATATGCCAACAAATGAGGCAAT
>NW_028020996.1:0-673 GCF_054177405.1 Leptonychotes weddellii
GTAACAAGACTCAGTATAAATACAATACATATGTAACTTAACTCCAAAGCTGATATCTCTCTTACTTAAATTAACAGGGCTATTTGGTGTGAATGAGGAAGTTAGTAACAGTGTTGTTTTCAAGCCAGGAGGGGAACAACATTCAGACTGACAGCTCTCAAAAGGACCCTAAAACTCGTGGCTGCCTCTCAACACCTTTATAAACCTTTGCAAACTTCTCCCAGAGGGATGGTAAAGGCACAAAGAGCAGATGAATTGAATGGGAAAATAAAATAAGATAAATAGTGTAACACTGAATCAATACACTATTTCAGGGTGTAACATTCCAAATGGTATAGTCAGCCATGTTGGTAAACAGCATTATATGTGATAGTTTCATGTTGCATGAAAAGTAATATTCAAGCAACAGATGGAATGGGACTTGATAAAGGTTTATTTTCTATTCCTGGAAAATTAAAAATATTTTGGTTACCTTCAGAAAAATTCATTGAGACAAAATTATCAAAGATGATTTGAAATTACTATATTTGGTGTAATAAAGAGCCAAAACTCCTTCATTTGAGTTCCTACACACCTGATATATTTCTATTACAGTGCTTACCTCTTATCCTGGATAATTTTTTATGTATATGTCTTATTACCCTTTAAGTTCCTGATGCTAGGTTTTCATTAT
>NW_028020997.1:0-673 GCF_054177405.1 Leptonychotes weddellii
GAGAGAGAAAGAGAGAGCACAAGTAGGGGGAGCAGCAGGCAGAGGGAGAAGCAGGCTCCCCGCAGAGCAAGGAACCCCATGTGGGACTCAATCCCAGGACCCTGAGATCATGATCTAATCCAAAGGCAGATGCTTAACTGACTGAGCCACCCAGACATCCCTATAAAACATTGATTTAAGAAATATTTAAGAATTTGAGAAAATATTTGCAAGTCACATATCTGCAAAGGGTTTAGTATCCAGAATATACAAAGAACTCTTACAACTCAACAACAAGAAAAAATTCAACAAGAAAACAACTTAATGTAAAATGAGGGAAGATTGGGGGTGGGGTTGCATATTCCCTGACCATAATAATGCCCTGTTCAAATGGTTTACCTCTCTAATTAGAATGCATTTCTAAGGGAGAAATAATGAATGGCTGCTGTGAACTTCCTCTGAACCTGAGCTTTCTCAGAAAAGAACTACTGCATTTGTGTTAGTGACTTCTATTAGGCATCTACTACTCCACTTTGTTTTTTATTATTATTATTATTATTATTATTATTATTATTATTATTATTATTATGTTATGTTAATCACCATACATTACATCATTAGTTTTTGATGTAGTGTTCCATGATTCACTGTTTGCGTATAACACCCAGTGCTCCATGCAGAACGTGCCCTCTTT
>NW_028020998.1:0-673 GCF_054177405.1 Leptonychotes weddellii
TTTTTTTTTTTTTAAAAAGATTTTTTACTTATTTATTTGACAGAGAGAGACACAGCGAGAGAGGGAACACAGGCAGGGGGAGTGGAAGAGGGAGAAGCAGGCTTCCCGCCGAGCAGGGAGCCCGATGTGGGGCTCGATCCCAGGACCCCGGGATCATGACCTGAACCAAAGGCAGACGCTTAAAGACTGAGCCACCCAGGCACCCCGGGTGAAAGACTTCCAAAAATCTCTGGTATTTCATTGACCATAAATAGGTTATGGAAGATAATGGGCAAGTGACAAGCTGGAAAGATACCTTGCAACTTATATTACAGACCAAAGGCTAATTTTCCTAAATTAAAAAGAACTCTTATAAAGCACTAAGAAAACCACAAACAACTTAGTAAAAAATTGGCCCAGATACAAACATACAGTTCACAAAAAGGGTATCAAATGGCTCTTAAACAAAAAAGATGTTCAATTTCAAAATGAAAATTCAAACAACACTAAAATTCTTTACCTATGAAGTAGGAAAAGATTTTTTTTTTAAAGCTAATATACTGAGATACCTGGGTGGCTCAGTTGGTTAAGCATCTGCCTTCAGCTTTGGTCATGATCCCAGGGTCCTGGGATCAAGTCCTGCATCAGGCTCCTTGCTCAGCAGGGAGCCTGCTTCTCCCTCTGCCTGCCACTC
>NW_028020999.1:0-673 GCF_054177405.1 Leptonychotes weddellii
CTGATAGGACATGAGCATGTGCTTTAAAAGAAGTGAAGTTGAGGGCGCCTGGGTGGCTCAGTTGGTTAAGCGGCTGCCTTCAGCTCAGGTCATGATCCCAGGGCCCTGGGATCGAGTCCCACATCAGGCTCCCCCTGCTCTGTGGGGAGCCTGCTTCTCCCTCTGCCTCTGACTGCCACTCCCCTGCTTGTGCTCTCGCGCTCTCTCTCTCTCTCTCTGTCAAATAAATAAATAAAATCTTTAAAAAAAAAATGTAGTTACATAGTGGTTTTCCTGTTAAATAATTTATCTATTTTTTATGTAAATTTTTTTTTAAGATTTTATTTATTTATTTCACAGAGAGAGAGACAGTGAGAGAGGGAACACAAGCAGGGGGAGTGGGAGAGGGAGAAGCAGGCTTCCCGCTGAGCAGGGAGCCCAATGCGGGACTCAATCCCAGGACCCTGGGATCATGACCTGAGTGAGAGGCAGACGCTTAATGACTGAGCCACCCAGGCACCCCAATGTAGACTTTTTCGGATTAAATTTTGTCTTATTCTGGTTTTGCAATTCCATAATCATGTGCTTCCTATTGTCTGGGACTTCCCACAACATTAAGTTGTTGTGGTTTCCGTTTTACCTGTGTATTTTATTATAGGATGACAATTTTTACCTCAGTAGATTTTTTTTTTTT
>NW_028021000.1:0-673 GCF_054177405.1 Leptonychotes weddellii
AAAACTAATGATGTAATGTATGGGGATTAACATAAGAATAAAAAAAAATAAATTAAAAAAAAGAATAAAAAAAAAAAAAAGAACCAAGAAGACTTAAGAGTGACAGGCTTTATTCCTAATTCAAATGCCAATTCTCCAAAACAAATAATTCAATCTAATAAAATTTTATTTTTTTTTATTTTTTATTTTTCAATCTAATAAAATTTTAGTCATAACCTTAACAGAGGTATATTTGGGAACTGGACAAATTGAGTATGAAATTTATATGGAAGAATAAATGTGTGAGGATTGCCAAGAACAATGTGAAATATATGCATAAATGAGGTGGATTTGTCCTATCAGATATTAAAATATTCCAAGAAGCTAAATTGTAACAAAATATGGCAATGCCAGAAGAACAGAACAGAGGACTGATAAAGATATCCAAGAATGCATGGAATTTAATCTATAGCACATTTGGTATTGCAAAAAGAAGAGAAAAAAATGAAGTTTTTCTATAAATGATGTTGAGAAAATAGGCTACACGTTTGGGGAAAAAATAAGTTTTATCCCTATTTTACACCATACAGAAATAAATTCCAAAAATTAAAATATTTAAAGAAGGCAAGTATTAAAATTAATATATAAGATTATTTTAAAACATTTGTGAGGGAAGCCTTCCTAAACACAAATG
>NW_028021001.1:0-11033 GCF_054177405.1 Leptonychotes weddellii
CTCCTACTCCTCCGCCATCTTGCTCCGCCCCCTTGATAGGGATTTCATTGAAGCTATAGATAGCTTTGGGTAATGTAGCCATTTTAACTATTAATTCTTCCAGTACATTAACATGAGATATCTTTCCATTTACTTATGTCTTCTTAGATTTCTTTCATTGCTACCTTGTAGTTTTCAGTGTAGAGATCTTTCACCTCCTTGGTTAAATGTATTCCTAAGTATTTAACTGTTTTTGATGCTATTGTAAATGATATAATTTTCTTTATTTTTCAGATAATTCATTGTTATTGTGTAGAAATTTTGTATATTAATTTTGTATTCTGCAACTTTGCTGAATTTGTTGATTAGGTCTAACAGTTTTTTGGTAGAGTCCTTAGGTATGTGTATGTGTGTGTATATATATATATATATATATTCATGTCATCTGTTAATAGAGACCATTTTACTTCTTTTTAAGTCCTGAATGCCTTTTATTTCTAGCCTGTTGCTCTAGCTAAAACTTCTAGTTCTATGTTAAATAGGGGTGTGAAAGTAGGCACCTGTGTCTTGTTTTTGATCTTAGAGGAAAAGCTTTCAACCTTTCACCATTGAGAATGATGTTAGCTATGAGCTTGTCATATATGGCCTTTATTATTTTGAGCTACATCCCTTCTGTACCTAATTTGTTAAGAGTTTTTATCATGAACAGGTGTTAAATTTTGTCAAATTCATTTTCTGCATCTATTGAGATGATTATATAATTATTTTCTTTTATTCTATGAATGTGATGTAGCAGATATATTTGTGTATGTTGAACCATCCTTGCATCCCAGGGATAAATCCCACTATGTCATAGTAAATGATCCTTGTATTGTGTCGGTATATTTGATTTGCTAGTTTTTTATTGAGAATTTTTGTATCTACACCATCAGAGATATTGGCCTATAGTTGTCTTTTCTTGGAGTGACCTTTCCTGGCTTTGGTATCAGGGTAGTGCTAGCCTCATAAAATGAATTTGAAAGTGTTCCCTCCTCTTCTGTTTTTTGGGGGAGAATCTGGTAAGTATTGACATTAATTCTTCTTTAAATGTCTTACAAAATTCACATGTGAAACCATTTCATCCAGAGCTTTTCTTTGGTGGTAGATTTTTGATGACTGATTCAATCTCTGCACTAGTAATTGTTCTGTTCAGATTTCCTATGTCTTTCTGATTCAGTCTTGGTAAGTTTGTATGTCTCAGGATACTTATTCACATTATGTCCCAAGAGCTGCAAATATAAATTTAAGAAATAATAATAAATAGCACTTGAAAAGGAAACTAACATTTTAAAAACTCAATGTACCAGAAAGTGTGCCAAGTGTATTTCTGTGGATCATCTAATGTTATCTTTACAACAACTGTGCAAGATATTTTGGTTTTATTTCCATTTTATAGAGGGAAGAGTGAATTTCAGAGCAGGTAAGTAATTTCTTATTAATACATGGGCTTAAAGTGCCAAATCTATCGTTTAAACTCCTTGGGTTTTAGACCAAAGAGGTTTGAGTCTCTATTTATAATTTATTAACAGAATAAGACTTCCACCAGTTATCATATGTGACTTCGTCTATGGATATATATTTTTGGGTACACATATTACTTACTGATGAGAAAGCAGAGCCAGACTCCACAACCATTTTAGAAAGTGAGAAACTTGACACAGAAGAAATAGGTAACTTGCTTAAGGATAAATGTTCTGGTACGGAATCCGAAGGGAAGGGATTTTTCATAAGGCTCTTCTGGAGTTTTAGGAGTTAAAGATCCCACAGTGGGAAAGATAGAAGTTACAGAGCTGTACCTGTACAGAGGCTTCTAGGGAGAATGAGAGAAATGTACACTCTGTATTAAGCTTTTTTAAAATTCAAGTAGTTATTTAATAAGTTGCAAATATTTATTTTGTATCCTATAAGAGATGCCCCTCGAGGAATGTGAGGATGGCATCACCTTCCTGAGAGCCCTAATAGCCATGCAGAAGCACCAATCCCCATGGTTCGGGATATTTACTCCCTAAGCAGTGCATGGCAAGCCTGACTTGTTCCTTTATGAAAATGTACCATTCACTTAAAGAAAGTGAAATTCTTGTGCAAATCTCTGCCAATAGAAGGTGTCACCCAAAAAAGACAGTGTCAAAGTAAATGTTTCTGAACAATACTGGTCAGTAAAACTTACCTGCCCATGTCCCCTAGACCCCTGATCTTTGCCAAGAGATGGGATTTCCTTTTGGTTAATCAAGTGAACAACCCCACGCTGTTGAATGAACCAGTCAATGTTCTGTGTCTGTAAGTGAGAAACATCTTGGGTAAAATGCCCAAATCTAATGACTCATAGGTATTTAATGTATGATCGTTGAATTATCACTGTTTTCCGAAATTTAAAGAATAATGGCGGCTAATGCCAACAGCTTTCGGGTTCTGTAACAAAGCATTGGAGGAGATATTTGGGGGCATTTCGGACTTTCTTTTACCACGATTCTTATTAGGGCCAAGTCTCTGTTAATTCTACCTCCAACAGTCAAATGCTATCTAAAATCAATGTTAACTTTAGGTTCTTTGGGTTCTTGTTTTTGGCATAAGCAGCAAGAAGAAACCCTTGAAAAATTGTGTTTTGAAATGTTTCTTGTCTAATTGTGCTTTTATACACACAGTTGGACAAAACGTCTGGTTCCCTTAGGGAAAGAACCATTCACATAAACAAAGATAGTCAAGCTGCTTTTTTCATTTTTGCTTTTATTTCCTTCTTTCATGCATCTGTGTAATGACTCATGGAGCACAACACTTACTGGATGCCGGAGAGTACAAAATGAGAGAAACATAGTATCTGTCCTCAGGAAGTGCATATTTGTCTGGTTAAGACAGATGGATAAATAAATAATTACTACAATACGTGATAGAGAAATGTATCTGAGGAAAAAAAGATGACTCCGAGAAAATGAGGCATTGACCCAAGCGAGGGGGGACAGACCAGTGAGGGCAGTGGTGTTGCTCAGATCAGCCAAGCAAAGACTGGGAAGAGGAGGAAGGAGCAGAGAATATTCTCCTGGGGACTGAGCTCCTATCTAGAACCCCTCGGTTTTCTATTTGACGTGGGCCGGAGAGAATCTATGGGAGAAGGAAGGGGAGAACCACTGCGGAACCTGGGGATCAGTGTGGTGTCCAAGCTTGAGAGAGAGAGAGAAGAGAGAGAGAAGGAAGTGTTTGGTGGAGGGCCAAACTCCTAGTCAGGTAATAAATGGGTCAGGGATTGGGACTGAGTGTCCAGAAATAGGAAGACGAAATTAAAATGCCTTCTACTTTTTCTTTTAATCTTGATTGTTAATGATGAGCTGGGATGAGAATGGCTTTTATCCTTTCATTACAGCAGTTGGTGGATAGAGTATTCAATTGTGGATTTTTTTTTTTTAAAGCTCAAGTCAATTATGTGGTTATTTGGCTACATTTGAAATTTTGGAGGATTGAAATTTGCCATTTTCTTCCATTTAGTGTCCCAACTCCCTCCCCCAAGAGGGCACTCTGAACCACCCACACAGTCTAAGATAGCAGTGGTGGGAACGCTCTCATGGACTCTGCATGTGCAAATATGGGGTATAGTGAAATGTATCTTTTAGCATTACCTTGTCTGTCAATGTATACCCTAGAGCAGAGATGAAAAGAGGTTTCAGGTACCAACTCTGACCTGTAGACTAGCAGGCTTTCCAGAAAGCTCCACTGTGCAGGATTCTCAGGCTGTGTCCAGACCTAGAAAAGATGAATGCCCTGATTGAGAAGCTGTGCATGTTGATTGTGGACCCTGATACCACCTCTAGCTTTGCCCCAAGGTAGTTGTATGACCTTGAACAAGTCATTTCACCTTCCTGGGCCCCAGTTTCGTCGCATCTAAAAAATGGAAGCTGGGTTATTCTTCCTCCCAGCCTGACATTCAGATTTTAAGATGCAGAGAGTACTTTTTGCTATGGAAGATGCAGAGAGTGCTTTTTCTATTACAGATTCATTTCTGAGTTACATCTTGTACAGTCCAGTAAAAAAAAAAGCGGGGGGGGGGACCCTGGATATACCATTTTAAGAAGAAGAAGTAACTCACTTAAGCCTTAAGCTGATAGTACATTCTATTTTGATAAAGTGGCATTAATAATTTGACAGTAATACACAGTTCACTGTGACCATGTTTGGGCTTTTAAGGTCTGATTGGGGGTTGTAGCTGGGCCAGGACCTTAGCTGCCACTTAGCCAGGCTTCTCATCCTTCTCCTCTTTCCTTATATGTCGTTTCTTCTGGCTCTAATCCTTTGTTTGCTCTACTTAACCACCGCGTCCCCTGGAGTCACGAGGGGGCTGGAGTCCTGCCTTGCTGGAGGTCAAGGTCTAATTCTTATCATTTGGGTTTGGTGGTAGATAGAACTGTTGGAAGGTGGGTAGTTCGATGAGGCAAAATGTTACAAAGACATGTTTAGATGGAGTTCTCAAGGCAGTGTCTAAGATTAGCACCAGCCGGGTCCCAGGAAATGAGCCAGGTTTGGAGAAGTCTGAAGGAAATACATGGGTTACCACCAGCAACACCCCTGGAAGTATCTTCTCCAAATGGGGCCTCCCACAAAGTGTACTTGAGGGCCCTTCCTGTAGGCTTGTTTCTCAGGGCTGCCTCTATTTCTTCGGGTTCCAGAGAGCAGCAGTGAGCAGCCTGGTGATCCTCAACCCCTCTGAACAGTAGACTCTTTAGGGAAGCTTTTGAAAAATACTGATGCCCAGTCCCTACTCCCAGAGGTTCTGGATTAATCGGTCCAGGGGAAAATTGCAAACTCATTTATGGGTATATTTGAAACTCCTTGGGTGATTCAAATGTACAACTAAGGTTGAGACTCACTCCTCTAGGACCTCAACCTTACATATTTACTTTAAAAGCTGTGCATGAAGGAAAGCCTGGTGTGCATCCCAGGGTATACACTGGCGGCCCATGGTCAGAATTTGGACTGCAGATGTGTTTTGTTTGGCCAACACAATTGTTAAAACAAAAAGCAAGCAAGCAAATAAACAAAAGTCCCTGAATTCGAATGCCTTTTCAGGAGGCCTGATGCTCAGCAGGCTTTTATGATTTTTGTTACTTGCATGACTTTTGTAGGTATTTGGTTAGACAGCTCCTGGTCTGCTGAGACCAGTATATACACAGCTGGTTGTTTTCCTCTCATACTGAAGAAGAGAAGTGGGAATGATGGTGGTGGGGATGGTGGTGGGGTGGGGGAGTGAAGAAGGGGTGTAGGGGTGAGGACGTTGAGGAGGAGGAGGAGGATGGCAAGAAGATAATCAGAAACTTGCAGACGATCTACCTCAAATTATGACTCCCACTTCCCCTTAGTTCCTACCTTATTGCCATATTTTTGTGACTAGAGTTGGGCTCCAGCCCCAACTACATGACAGGCTACCCCCAAGGAGAAGGAGTTTTCATAGAATGGATCAATTTTAAGGACATTCATAGGGCCAGGGTGCTCAGGGATGATGGAGGGGAGAAGCTCACTCCAGTGGACCCTGGTTGGTACACTGAGTTGGGTCTGAGCAAGGCTTTCAAAAATGTCATTGCTTCTGGCTTCCTCCAGCAGCCTTTGTGGGCAATGAGGAATATTCCCTAAGGTCAGGTGCAGGAACTTCGCTTCCTTGCAGAAAATCAGAAGGTGTGGGTGGACTCCAGCACTGGTGGTTTTCCTACCCACTGCGGTATTTCTCAATATGTAGAAAATCTCTTTCTGGAAAAGTACTAACACCCTGCATCACAAACTCTCAATACAGAGAATGGTACTAATTCATTTTTAACCCTTCGTTTCCACCACAGATGCTTACTTTCATTTTCCTGGGAGCAGGGGTTCCATGGTGTAGCCCGCCGCCCCTGCTCAAGCGGTGGCCTCCTGGCTGAAGAGCAGTGACGGCGTGGGAGGCAATGAGTGGTTGATGGGCCCTGGGTCATTTTCAGTTCTATTCTTTATACTTACAGGTGGAGCCACAAAATCTCAAAATTCCCTTGGCGATAACACATTACTACTAGTGGTTAAAGCTCAGGAGTAGCAATAACGTGGATTGGCTGTCCATTTTCAAACTGCAAAAGCCAGCTCAAGTTTGTGGTCAGCACTTCTATCTGCCTCCTTTAAAGGGTGTTACAAGAGTGAACTCAGTTCTTGTCTTAATCCTGTAAATGGGTACGCACCTGTCCACATTGAAAGAACGCATGACAGAGACACCTGCTGTTCAAATATGGTGGAAAGCAGGTGGCCTGGGTTTCCTGCTGGACCTCCAGGCACCGTGGCACCTCATGCCTCCAGAGCCCCTATCCTGTACCCTCAGCTACTGGGAACTTAGCTGAGAATCAAGATGTACTATTTTCTCTTTCCTTGTTTGTTTTAAGGCTCTGAAACACACAAGACTTGAGTAACAAGGGTCTTATTTGGGGGATGGTAGCTATAGCAATACATGCCCAGTCTTCTGGACTAGATGACACAGGAGCCATGTGTCCCCTCCCTCCAAGTCACATATTCCTGCCACCGTACCACTGTGTTGGGGGTCCTTCAACAGGGACATGAGAAAGAAGAGTATCTTTATTTGAACATAACCACCTCACTATAGGCAAACATTAAATTTCTACTGAATAACTTGAGACATTTCAGCTACAATAAAGATCACGAATGGGGAATCATTCTGGTTTTAATCTTTATTTCTTCCTGTGGGAGAGCATGTCACGATGTCTCTCTCTGTTCATGAGCAGCGAGGACAGAACCGCCCTATTATTTGGGGCTTAGGAGTTTTCCTATGTCCAACTGTTCTCTTCGTCATCATGCAAGAGATTTATTGCCATCAAAATTATTTCATAATATTATTGCCATAAAGATTATTTTTTTTTAAGATTTTATTTATTTGCGAGAGAGAGAATGAGAGACAGAGAGCATGAGAGGGAGGAGGGTCAGAAGGAGAAACAGACTCCCTGCCGAGCAGGGAGCCCGATGCGGGACTCGATCCCGGGACTCCAGGATCATGACCTGAGCCGAAGGCAGTCGCTTAACCAACTGAGCCACCCAGGTGCCCCGCCATAAAGATTATTTTTATTACTGCTGCTGACGTGCCTGTTCCTCACAGATATTTTTATCGATCTTTCTCTCTCCATTCTGTGCTGACGTCACCGTTTCATGCTGCCATTTGTATGGACTTCCGCGGCCCTGTTTTCTCTCTAGTCATCTACTTAATTAGTGATGGGCCCAGGGTCATCTTAGACCCCATCCTGTCCATTTGTATGCTAGGTTCATGATCTCGTTGGTCACCTTTTTCTCATCACACTTGCCATGCACTGGTTATTCCAGTACTTTCTGACCCTGGCACGGGACTCTGTCCTGCTGTCTCAGCCATGAGAAGGTCTGTTGCCCTAACCCCATTGTCCTGGATAAAGTTAAATAGCTCTCTCCCTGAGCAATATTTCTTTACAAAATCGAATCCACAGAACACTAGGTAATTGAAATGTGAATACATATAATTAAAAAATGATGCTCTCTGTGTCTGTACAGAGGGACTTTGGGGGCCTTCACTCATTCACTGATTGACTTATTTGCCACATATTTAATGAGAACTCTAGGGGACACCACTGATACCCTTCCCTGATCCCCACACATCCTTGGCTCTGTGTGCCATCCCCCAGCCTTTGTGTGCTTTGCTGCCTGTTGTTTCCAGTGCTGCCCTTCCTCTGAGCTTTGACCGTGACTGCTGACATTACCTTGCCCATCTAGAGTGTTGAAGCGCCTGGGAGTTTATTACCCACCATCCCCTCTCTGACCTCTGCTACCCAGTGACTTACTGGGCTGTGGGAGGGAAGACTGAAAATACCAACTTCCTTACCTCAAGAAGAAACAAACTCTGCAGAGCAGTTGATGCTCCCGTGATCCCCCAGTGGACCCAGCGGAGACTGGGACTGTCTCCGGGCATGGCTTCTTTTTCTGTTCTCTCTGGCCTCCCTACTCTCTTGGCAATTTCTCCCAGGAATTGGTCCTTAATAAATCATGTGCATTTACATTTTTGTTTCAGGGTCTGCTTCTAAGAAAACCCCATCTAAGACACATGTGCGTGCGTGCATGTGTGTGTGTGTGCTAGACACTATGATTAGTTTCTAGTGGAAAAGGGAAGAGTGGGGGTCAGGATGAGTTAATAAGCTTTTCAGTGCCTATGGTGTGTCATTGTCAAAAATGATTTGAATATAGGAAGCCATTTTTATGGATCGCCTGATGACAACTCACGGAACACTGGTGGCTTGTGGGATGTGGTTTGAGAAACACTAGAGTAAATGGGACTGCCTTAGCTAGCATCCACGACCTTCATCTTGAATCGCTGGTCTTAGAGCCTTTCCAAGTACGACACCCACACTTCTCACCTTGTTATTTGTAGCCTAGATTATAGACCCACCTTGCCTCTCCTCCCGGTGGTCTTTGCTCCCACTTGGACTCTGGTTCCCATTCTCCTCCAGGTGTGCTGCTCTCGGTAATATCCGTGTACTTCCCTTTTTCACTATTTGGGAAACCTTTTCCTGTGAAACCACCACCATGAGCAGCATCCTGACCTCCCCACCAGCAGGGGGCAGTGTTTCCCATCCAGGGAGCGGGATCCAGGCACCCTCCCAAAGACGCAAAAATGAAACCAGGGCTGCTTCCAAAGCTCCCACCTCATGTGATCAGCTGCCCACCCCAAGAAACGTCCTTTAACTTTCTTTTAACTCATTCCTACCCACTGGGTGGGGATTACGAGGCACTGAAAGGCATGCAGGTGTTCAGAGAGATTAGATATTTTGCAAAGAGGGGAAAAGTTCAGGTGTTTGACTGGAATCCACTTAATTGCTGGCATAAAGCAGAATTCTAACAAGCTATGTTACCTCATTTCTGATTACACAGCAGATGAGAAAGAAGGTGGGTGAGCCGTGGTGTTAGGGATGGGCAGCGAAATAGTGAGCCAACAGGTATAATGGGAATAGAAAGAACTCAGGAAGGATGCAGGATGCAGGCAGCTCACACATCAACCACCAGCTCTGTCGTGGAGAAAAAGTAGGAGAACTGTACTCAGATCTCAGCCACTGCCCAGCGCTTTATTGCTCTTATTTATGGGCACAGAGCTGATTTTTACAGGAAAAAAATAGAGTCCCAGAGAAAATGGTTAATGTAGGTCATTGTACTCTGTTTAAGAAGGCAGCAAAGAGTGTAATGCACTTTTTAAAAAGGTTTGTATTCCTGGTTAGGTAGTAATAGTTAACATTTGCTAACTAGTATGATCGCAGGGCTATGCTCATATAATTTTCATATTCTCCTTTAATTGTCAAAATAACTCTACAAAGTCGGGACTATGATCCTCCTCATTTTACAGGAGAGGAAAGTGAGATTTGAAATTAGGTTAAGCCCGGTGTCCGTCTGCCATACAGTTGGCATGTGGCACAACCAGCCCTGGGACCGGGTCTGTCTGATCAAAGCCCACACCTGTAATCACTGTCTTCTGTCTGCAGAACCTCACAAATGGGTTAGGGGCTCAGGGGTACACCATCAGCTCTGCGGAGCATTCCCTCTATCCACAGACCACACCTGAAAACGGGGCTATATTGTGTTTCTTAAATCGGCTAATTTCGAAAGAATGTTCCTAAGTAACAGGATAAATAGAACAATAACAAAAGGTACATCAAAAAGATCTACAATTTAATCATCCCAAAAGAATGAAATAATTCGATTAGGCGCATCAGCAATCTCTGGTGGGGATAAAACCCACAAACTCAGGCGCGCGTGACTCAGTTTTTATCAGTCCTTCAGATCGTGTGTGTCTTTGCCAGTCTTCTAGATTCTCCCCCGCAGCCTCAGTCTCTGCCTCCTGCCCTCCACAAGAGGGCGCTGGGTTTCCCAGGACACGTCGCAACCAGCTCCCAGGGATGACATGATTTGACACGACGTGACCACTAGAGGGAAGCAGGGAGGCCCCTATGCTTCATTTTTCTGTAGGATTCAAATCTGTGTTTGTTTATAAAGCCATCATTTTAAAGACGCTTTCATCCAAGTGACATACTTTATCGTGCGTGGTTGGTGCCAAAGAAAAATGTGCTCTGCAGACCATCAGGACACATCATTTCCATCTCACCAGGCCTAGTCTGATAGCAGCAGGTAACTTTGCCGGAGGCCCCAGGTATAGCTTACCTGGTAGAAAAGGCACTTTCTTCCACTTGGTCCATTCATAACATTTTGCAGGATATATTAAATCCATTAAAGTTTGCCCCAGTTCAGGAACTCATGTTGATCACCAACAACTGCAAAATATCTAATACTTTTCATTTCTTTTTCGAGGGAGTTGTGTTAACCCGGAGTAGAGGCAAAAGGAGGGGTCAAGTATGGACAGAAGTCGCCCACACGCTCCCCAGATGAGTCACCTGTGTTCTGAAGGAACTGTACTGACTAATAGCACTACCTAAAGACTCTTTTGGGAAGACTGCAGAATGTTCCATTAGGGTGTGCTTTGAAAAGAGCTCTGTACTTATTAACATAATGACAATAATGATTACTCTGGGATTTATTTTTCAAGTACCCTCGTTGTACATGTGACTAAGAACACATCGCTTGAATGGATACACTTAAGGTTTTTATACAAATAGCAGTGGGGGATTGGAGAAGGTTCAAGATGTTCCTCAGCATGGAATAATAAGCAGCCATTTTAAATGATGCCCAGGAGTATATTTATTGATAGGGAAAGATAGTCACAATATATTAGGTTTTCTCAAGTAGGATCTAAGTCAGTATGGGTCCATTTATGTAATATGTAGTTATATACATACATTGAAAAAGTCTGGATGATGTGTTGATTATCGCCGTACGGTTGATTTGGAAGTGTTATTTCCTTTATGTTTTTCCTCCTTTTTGCTTGTCTGTGTTCACATTTTTCTGCCTGGCCATGTATTATATGTATCACTTTTTTTAAGTTTACCAGAATACATTATATCATTTGTATTTCCAGGGTTTGTCTGATCTTTTTACACAGGATA
>NW_028021002.1:0-673 GCF_054177405.1 Leptonychotes weddellii
CTGGGTGGCTCAGTTGGTTAAGCGACTGCCTTCGGCTCAGGTCATGATCCCGGAGTCCTGGGATCGAGTCCCACATCGGGCTCCCGGCTCAGCGGGGAGCCTGCTTCTCCCTCTGACCCTCCCCACTCTCATGTGCTCTCTCTCTCTCATTCTCTCTGTCTCAAATAAATAAATAAAATCTTTAAAAAAAAAAAAAAAACAACAAAAATTCCCTATCCGATTAAAAATATGGACAGAGGAACTGAATAGACATTTTCCCAAAGAAGACACACAAATGGCCATCAGGTACATGGAAAGATGCTCAGCATCACTCATCATCAGGGACATGCAATTCGAAACCACAATGAGATATCATCTCACACCTGTTAGAATGGCTATCATCAAAAAGACAAGAGATAGTGTGGGTGGGTACACGGGGGAAAAGGGAATCCTTGTGCACTGTTGATGAGAATGTAAATTGGTTCAGCTACTATAGAACACAACATGAAGTTTCCTCAAAAAATTAAAAATAGAACTGTCATGGGGCACGTGGGTGGCTCAATCAGTTAAGCGTCCAACTTTTGATTTCGGCTCAGGTCATGATCTCAGGATCATGGGATGTAGCCCTGCATGGGGCTCTGAGCTCAGTGGGTCTGCTTAGGATTCTCTCTCTCTCTCTCCCTCTGCCCCTCCC
>NW_028021003.1:0-673 GCF_054177405.1 Leptonychotes weddellii
GTGGAGGGTCAGAGGGAGAAGCAGACTCCCTGCTGAGCAGGGAGCCCAATGTGGGACTCGATTCTGGGACTCCAGGATCATGACCTGAGCCAAAGGCAGTTGCTTAACCAACTGAGCCACCCAGGCACCCGAGAGAGCTCACTTTTTAAGATAAAAAAAAAACAACAACCCTTTGTTAGGTTAAATAATGGCCAGAGATACTGAGTCTTAATCCATGGAACTTGTAAATGGTTCTTTGGTAAAAGATCTTTGCAAATGTAATTACAGTAAGGATTTTAGATGAGGAGATTCTCTTGTATTAGCTCAGTGGGGCCTAAATACAATTACACAGACCTTATGAGAGAAAGGCAAAGGGTGCTTTGAGAGACTCAGGAAGTGGGGGAGGCAAGATAACCATGGAGCAAAACTGGAGTCATGTGCCTGGAGCCAGCCACCATGGAGAGGCATGAAGTCTATTTTCCCTTAGAGCCCTATGAGGGATCACAGCCCTTTCTAGCTTCTAGAACAGGAGAAAAATAAATTCCTGTCATTTTAAGCCACCGGTTTTGTGATGACTTGTTACAGCAACCTGGAGAAACTAACACACCCTGTCTGTTCTCTCCTCCCTTTCTGGCTTTGACTTGAAAGTAGGAATACGCTGGGAGGAACCTGCTTGGGGAGGGAAACATGACTT
>NW_028021004.1:0-673 GCF_054177405.1 Leptonychotes weddellii
ATCAGGCTCCCTGCTCAGCAGGGAGTCTGCTTCTCCCTCTGACCCTCCTCCCTCTCATGCTCTGTCTCTCATTCTCTCTCTCGCAAATAAATTAAAAATTAAAAAAAGAAATACTAATGTATTTTAATGTAATACTAACACAGCCTTAAGCATCAAGCAGACAAAGTCCCCATCAGAATAATTTGAGCAGGTTACAAATATGTCGTTTCTCCTCCCAAGGACCTATGGGATATCTGGAGTCACTGCATCTGTTACACGGCAGAAGTTCATCTGCCTTGCTGATACCCACACTACTCATCAGTATTAAATTTAAAATTCACTAAAACCACCTCTTCTAATCAATAAAAGAGCTTCCATTAACCCATTCCTGAAACATAAACAACAACACTTGTCAAGAATATAAGGTGATTCATACCTAAAACTCTCAAAAAAGTTTAGTCACACCTTCACGTTTCAAAGTAAATAAAAACTCGGCAACGCCCTTCACATCAGAGCTAGTCTTATGATGTTATCAAAAGTCACAGCTTCTCTGGTGCAGCCACTCTGGAAAACTGTATGGAGGTTCCTCAAAAAGTTGAAAATAGAGCTACCATATGATCCAGCAATTGCACTATTGAGTATTTACCCCAAAGATACAAAAGTAGGGATCCGAAGGGGTACGTGCACCCCGATG
>NW_028021005.1:0-673 GCF_054177405.1 Leptonychotes weddellii
ACACCTGAGTGTTAGTTTGTATCATCCAACATAAATTTGATTTAAAAAAAACCAAGGAGAGAAGAAAGGAAGAGAGGAAGTAAAATCTCCTGGTGAAAGGACAAGCACAACTTACGGTTCATCTGGACATCAAGGGAAGAAACAGAGTTCAGCATAAAATACAAGCTTAGGATACAGCTTCCCTCAGGCAATGGGCATTGACAGATTATTGAAGATAGCATATCTTATTATCATTTGTTTTAATGAGACCATTGTCTTAATTTCACTGGGAATAGAGAATAAGAAGGCAAAATAAAAAAAATAATTCACTTCTAATATTATGCTAATTTTATTAGTAGATGTCAAAACTATAAGGGAAAAATAAACCCAAGTTTCTACCTATTCTTCAAACCCTAGTATGAACTTTAGAACAAGTGAAACAAATAAATGCAAAAGTCTGCTCCCTAAGGCAATGGAAAATAAACAACCAATCGACCAAACAAAAATAAGCATTCTTTAAAGTCTGTCATTCCTTGGGGAAAATAAATAGTGGGCAGACCTCATTCAATGGATTTGAATTAGATATAATCCCAACACTTCTGATTACAGCGATCTATGAGAAGAAACATATACAATGCACTGGCTTTGAATGAGAGAAATTTATGCTCTCCTCTGTCACATTTACACTCTACAC
>NW_028021006.1:0-673 GCF_054177405.1 Leptonychotes weddellii
GTGTTATAATAAATTAAGCCATATAAGAAAGGTTTCTTGTTAGATTAGAAACATTTTCAAAGCACTCTTAAAAATGTTCTATGTAAAAAAATTACACATCTCTAGTCTAGTTACATTAAAATACAACAAAAGACTTGTTCATTCTTCCAAAATGGCAAATAGTGCAATGAACAAAAGACACAGAAGCAATTTACTAAGGGAGTTCAAAAGGCCAATCAATAAACATGTGGGAAAAAATCACTATAACTAGTAATCATAGAAAGGGAAAACAACAAGTTACTAATTTCAGGCTATCAGATTGGAAAACATTAAAAAATAAGAAAGGGAAGGGAAAGGAATGGAGGGAAAGAAGGAAGGGAGACTAAAGGACATGTGCCTGAAACCAGTGACCAATCTTGTCATTGCTAAAAACAGGGCAACCTGAAATTGTATACTTCCTAATATGGTACACAGTACCACTGATAAAGTATTCTTTTTTTTTTTTTTTTTAAGATTTTATTTATTTATTTGAGACAGAGAGAATGAGAGACAGAGAGCAGGAGAGGGGGGAGGGTCAGAGGGAGAAGCAGACTCCCTGCCGAGCAGGGAGCCCGATGCGGGACTCGATCCCGGGACTCCAGGATCATGACCTGAGCCGAAGGCAGTCGCTTAACCAACTGAGCCACTCAGGCGC
>NW_028021007.1:0-673 GCF_054177405.1 Leptonychotes weddellii
AAAAGAGCTTTGTTTATGTGAATTATGCCTATCAATAGTTATTGCATTCAAAATGAAAAGTAAGACATTTAAAAAATACTTGCTCATTAACTCATTTAAAAATAACAATCCTACACTAACTATATGTTATCATAAATAACAGGTTTAGATAAATAATTATGTTTCCCCAAACAAAAAGCATTTGGCAAAAAGAGTAGCACTGTTTTACATTTAATGTCTGAATTAGTAGAAGCTAGTGTGATGAGCACATCTGCTTCTGCTTCTGCCTTCAATCTGCTATTATATGTTGTTTTGATTGAAGGATACGGAGAAAATCCAACTTCACACACACACCATTGGAAAAGAATAGTTTAATAGCTTTTTCAGATAATTGTAGGTGTTCTTCTTTGACAGTATGCAAAAGTGCTATTTTTGATAGTATGACAAGTGCTGTTTTCATAAAGGTTAGTTGTAGCGTGGAATCCGAAATCACATCAAGAAATTTTTCATACTTTGTTATAGTAAATTCCGTGAGTCATTTTCTATTCTTTTTTTTTTGTAGTTTTTAATTTTATCATATTATGTTAGTCACCATACAATACATCATTAGTTTTTGATGTAGTGATCCACGATCCATTGTTTTCGTATAACACCCAGTGCTTCATGCAGTACGTGCCCTCCTTAATACCCATCA
>NW_028021008.1:0-673 GCF_054177405.1 Leptonychotes weddellii
GCTTTACTCTCTTCACAGTTATTAAAGTCTCCAACGAGTTTTTGTTGATACAGGTTTTATCTACAGATAGTTACTGTATTAGAAGTCAACACTCAGAAAAATTCAAATGTTTATTAATTAGTTTAAAAATAGCAACAATAAATCCATTATATATAATGTGTAAATATAAATAATATTTTTTGTAATGAAAATTACTATGCTTTCCACATCACCAAAAATAATCAGTGAGAAGAGTGTCACTGTTTTTGTAGTTCTATAAATCTCTTTAGTGTCTGGCTCAGTAAAAGACAGCTGGATTCTCCTGTCTGCTTCTGCAGCCAATCTGTTGTTGCAATATGTTGTTTTAGTTGAAGTATATGAAGAAAATCTGGCCTCACACAGACACATACTTAGAAGAGAAAGAAGTATTGTAATAGCCTTTTTAGACAATTGTGGATATTTTTCTTTGATCCTTCACTAAAAGTCAACACATGGTAGTTCCTAAAAATTAGTTGCAGTATAGAGTCTAAAACCGTATCTATTGTTGGGGAAGAAGAATTTCCTCTGCCTTTCAAGGTCCTTCCAGTTCAACTAAGAATCAAATTGACATGAGACAGATAAACAGGAGAAAATCAAATTTAATGTGCACATACGGGGAATTCACACAGACATGGAAATTCCAAAGACAGGTAAC
>NW_028021009.1:0-673 GCF_054177405.1 Leptonychotes weddellii
TTTTATCTAAAATGTATATACACATTTTTTTCCATATGATTAGTGAAAACATTATTAACAGAACTCATAGTGATAAAAAATTATCGGTGCAACATTTCAATTTTGTAATGGATGTTCCAAGAATATTCAGGGCTTCTGGCCAAGAAATAATAATTTAAAGAGGAAAAGAAATATTCCATTTTCTGGGAAACTTTTATAACTTAGGCCTAACCCTTTATAATGAAGGATTTGTGACTCATCAGTATCGACCAGGGTGTCCTCTGATCTGGCTATTGATAGAAGACACCATCCCTCTCCTGAAAACACCTCTGCCATGTTTCTGCTGTTATTTATCTGTTTTTATTTTCTTAAATGCAAATATGCCCACATTTTTCTTGACAGTTTGACCAAAAGCAGAATACAAGATTTGACTAATCAATGCATACCTTGAACTAAAATCAAAATTTCCTAGTCCTTTAAATGCTACTAAATGTGAGTTAGGAACTGCTTTTCTACTAGCTCAGACATAAATTTCAAATTTTATTAAAGTATTTTCATCTCTATGTGTAGCTGTGGAATCTCTGAATAAAAAATCTGTTTCTAGGATTTTCCAAATTTTGCTTCACACTAGAACCCTGAGAACTTTTTTCTTTAAAGACAGATCCCCAAGTTTATCCCAGATTTATTCAATTAG
>NW_028021010.1:0-673 GCF_054177405.1 Leptonychotes weddellii
GGGGGGGAACCTGGGAACAGAGAGAGGGAACTTTGAGTGTAATGACCAAGGCTCTTCTAGAGGTAGAAGACACAGTCAGGTCGGAAGCGCCTCCTCGGTGCTTTTGCACAATGAATGAGAAGAAAGGCCCAGTCCAGGCATGTCACAGAGCCGTTTCCGAGCACTCAGGATGCGGTGACGCTCCCAGAGGCTTCCGGAGAGCAGGAAAGCGGGTCACATGCGGAGGACGGGAACTTGAGTGGCAGAAGAGATAGTCGAGTTCTAAGTAACGCAGACTTATTCTGGGAAGGCCACCCTCCATCCAGGACATGAAAATTGTTTGATGTAGATATATTTGTCACTTTAAAAAAGTAGCTCTTGTGTGTTAGGCAGAGTGGGGGCTCATGTCTTTGCTAGATGAGTCTCTATCTGCCTCTGTCCAGGAGCACCCTAGTTCTTTCATCTTTCAACAATAGGAAAGAGGATTAAATTTACCTTTTCCTGTTTCTCCTCCTCCCTTTCCCTCCCCTTGTTTGCCTTCTCGTCCGTCTCCTTCTGCCGTTCCCTACTTTACCTTCTACAGCGCTCACACTCTTGCTAGGTCTATTTCTGTCTCTTCTTCTCGCTTTCTCTTTCTCTCCACAGAAGTCTGTGTTTGTCTCATAATTGGCAGGAGAGATTTTTTTTTTTTTTT
>NW_028021011.1:0-673 GCF_054177405.1 Leptonychotes weddellii
TTTTTTTCTCAGGTCTCCTTTCCTTTCCACTCTACTCTTGCAGGGAGAGCTCATCCTTACTCATGGCTGTTGCAGTCTGCAAGCACCATTTATATTCCAGTGGCCCTTAAATTTAAATTTCTAGATCAGCCAGCTTCTCTGAATTCCAGATGCATATTGTCTAATTGCCCACTTGACATTTCCACTTGCATATGTTAAGAGTACTTCACCATGTTAAAAACTGAATCTGTGATCTGTCCCCAGAAGTCATTCTTACGCCTGGATTTCCTACCTCAGAAAAATCACCCTTATCTATCTGGTTCCCAGAAACCTCAGAATTATGACATTGTCCTCCTTTCCTTTTGAATCTTGAGGATTTCAATTATTAAAAATAATAAACAATTCATACATATATTTCTGCTCTTGCCTACTTATATTCATCCTCATTGCTACACACGTGTCTCTTATTGTTGCCTTCTAATTCAATTCCTATATTGAATTTTCTGTTTATATACTGCATGCATAGTGATGTTTTTGAAATAAACATTGGAGTGTCCCTATCCATTTTCTAAAATCCTTTATGGACTTCCTTTTTTTTAAAAATTTTTTTAAGTTATGTTAATCACCATACATTACATCATTAGTTTTTGATGTAGTGTTCCATGATTCATTGTTTGTGCATAACACCCAGTGC
>NW_028021012.1:0-11033 GCF_054177405.1 Leptonychotes weddellii
TCTAAAATGAGTCTCTTGCAGACAGCATATCGATGCGTCTTGTGTTTTTTTTTATCCAATCTGATAGCCTGTATCTTTTGATTGGGGCATTTAGCCCATTTTCATCATGGTAAGTATTGAAAGATATGAATTTAGTGCCATTGTATTGCCTGTGAGGTGAGTGTTACTGTATATTGTCTGTGTTCCTTTCTGGTCTATGTTGCTTTTAGCCTCTCTCTTTGCTTAGAGGACCCCTTTCAATATTTCTTGGGGCGCCTGGGTGGCTCAGTTGGTTAAGCGACTGCCTTTGGCTCAGGTCATGATCCTGGAGTCCTGGGATCGAGTCCCGCATCAGGCTCCCTGCTCGGCAGGGAGTCTGCTTCTCCCTCTGACCCTCCTCCCTCTCATGCTCTCTGTCTCAAATAAATAAATAAAATCTTTAAGAAAAAAAATTTCTGTTAGGGCTGGTTTCGTGTTTGCAAATTCCTTTAGTTTTTGTTTGTCCTAGAAGATTTTTATCTCTCCTTCTATTTTCAATGACAGCCTAGCTGGATGTAGTATTCTTGGCTGCAGATCTTTCTCATTTAGTGCTCCGAATATATCCTGCCAGTCCTTTCTGGCCTGCCAGGTCTCTGTGGATAGGTCTGTTGCCAATCTAATGTTTCTACCATTGTAGGTTACAGATCTCTTCTGCCGAGCTGCTTTCAGGATTTTCTCTTTGTCTCTGAGACTTGTAAGTTTTACTATTAGATGTAGGGGTGGTGACCTATTTTTATTGATTTTGAGAGGGGTTCTCTGTGCCTCCTGGATTTTGATGCCTGTTTCCTTCCTCAAATTAGGGAAGTTCTCTGCTATAATTTGCTCCATTATAACTTCTGCCCCTCTCTCTCTTTCTTCTTCTTCTGGGACCCCTGTTATTCTAATGTTGTTTTGTCTTATGGTATTGCTTATCTCTCGAATTCTGCCCTCGTGATCCAGTAGTTATCTCTCTTTTTCTCACCTTCTTTATTTTCCGTCATTTGGTCTTCTATATCACTGATTCTCTCTTCTGCCTCATTTATCCTAGCAGTTAGCACCCCCATTTTTTTTTTTTTAAGATTTTATTTATGTATTTGACAGACAGAGACACAGTGAGAGCAGGAACACAAGCAGGGGGAGTGGGAGAAGGAGAAGCAGGCTTCCCGCTGAGCAGGGAGCCCGATGCGGGGCTCGATCCCAGGACCCTGGGATCATGACCCGAGCTGAAGGCAGATGCTTAACGACTGAGCCACCAAGCGCCCCAAGATCCCCATTTTTGATTGCACCTCCTTAATACCCTTTTTGATTTCAACTTGGTTAGATTTAGTTCTTTTATTTCTCCAGAAAGGTTTCTCTAATAACTTCCATGCTCTTTTCAAGCCCAGCTAGTATCTTTAAAGTGATGATTCTGAACTCTAGATCTGACATCATACTAATGTCCGTGTTGAGTAGGTCCCTGGCAGTCGGTACTACCTCTTGTTCTTTCTGTTGAGGTGATTTTTTCCATCTTGTCATTTTGTCCAGAGGAGAATAAATGACTGTGAGAACAAAATGCTAACAAGGTAACAACGTCCCCAGAAAATATACTCTAAACAAATCAGAAAAGACCTGAAGCCAGGGGAAAAGAAAGGGAAAGAAAGAAAAAAGGAAAAAAAAGAAAAAGATAAAAGCAAACAAAAAACAGAACAAAACAAAAAAAAACCAGAATTTGATCAAATATGATCAGGCTGGTGCATAGATCAGTGCCACACCCTAGATTTTGGTTGTAGTTTGGTCTTTTAGAAGAGAGTGCCTCCCAAAATTTAAAGGAAGAAAAACTTATATATATACAAAAATAAGGGATGATATGATGAAGGGATAAAATATGAGTGTAAAGATGAAAAGTATAAAAAATTTTATAAAAGTAATTGCTAAGAAGTTGTTTGAAAAAAGGGAAAAAAAGGGAGAGAATGTGATCAGGCAGGAGATTAGAACAAAGCCATACATTAGAGATTTAGAGTATCTTTTCATCTGTTAGAAGAAACTGTATCTCAAAATTTTTATGAGAGAACAACTTATATATATGCCAAAAATAAAGGTAACTACTATGAAGGGATAGAATATGACTCTAAAAATGAAAAATAAAAATGTTTTTTTAAAAAAGGGATTGATAAAATGTTGGTTGAAAAGGGAAAAAGAAAAATTAAAAAAAAAAATAAAAGCACAGTTAAAAGAAAAAATTAAATTTGAAAGACTAAAGAATCATGGTAAAAAAGCCATGGATTCTATGTGCAGTATTCCCCTCATGCTGGTGTTCTGCCTTTCTCATTGATCGGTCAACTTGGTCTTGGCTGGCTGTTCTTGCTGATCTTCTGGGGGAGGGGCCTGTTGCTGTGGTTCCCAAATGTCTTTGCCAGAGGTGGAATTGCCCCGCCCTTGCTGGGTCTTGGCTATGTAATCCTCTCGGGTTTGCTCTCTGGAGCTTTTGTTCCCTGCAATTTCTCCATACAGCTTTGGAGGACAAGAGTGAAAATGGTGGCCTCCCAATCTCCACCCCAGAGGAGCCGAGAACTAAGGGCCCTACTCCTCAGTGTGCCCCCATAGAAAAGCAGTCAGTCACTCCCTTCTCCCCGGTCTCTGGTCACACTCTGTGCTCACCTGGCCTGTGACCAAGTGTTTCTATCTGTGGCATCTGACTCGGTGTGGAGTCTCCAAACCCAGCAGATCCTTGAGGTGCACTCCTGCACTGCTCCTCCCGGGGAGGGGGGGGAAGTGGAGTCTCCCCGGATCTGCTGCTTGTTGGGTCCCTGCTGGAAGAGCAGTGGCCCGACTGTGCTTTGGATCATGGTTTATGGCAACCCCAAGCTGAGCCCATTCCTCAGCTCCATCTCTGCAGCCGGCTTCCCCGTTCTGATACCTGGTAGCTCTGCCTCACTCAGGCACCTCCGGTCTTTCTGTGACCCTGAGGGTCCTGAGACCACACAATCACACAAGGGTTCCACCCCCCGCTTAGCCACTGGAGCGATGTCCCTCAGCAGAGCCAATTTCTAAAAGTTCTGATTTTGTGCTCCGCGGCCCTATCACTTGCCAGAAGCGGCCGATGAAGGCCCCCTCCACTGCTGTCTATCCTCCCAAATATCGCCTCAGATTCACTTCTCCACATGTCCTACCTTCCAGAAAGTGGTCGCTTTTCTGTTCAGAGTTGTTGCTATTCTTTCCTTCCATCTCCTATTGAGTTCGTAGGTGTTCAGAATGGTTTGATCCCTATCCAGCTGAATTCCTGAGACCAGAAGAAATCCAGGTCTCCTACTCCTCCACCATCTTCCTCCGCCCCCTAAACTTATAATTTTTTTTACTGAGCAAGTCCATTTCAGTTTTCCAGTGCAACGTTATTTACACTGAAGAAAATATTTGAGGTATTCTAAAGGTCCACCACTAAAATAATGGTTAGGTCAATTATTGGGTAACTTTTACTTACTTTGTCTCAGTTTCTCACCAATGATATAGCTATAATTTCCATCTCACAGATTTTTTGGTTTGTGAAGATTTGGATATGACATTTAAAGGGTTCAGAGTATGAACCAGCATATAGTATGTATTCAATATTTGATAGCACCCATTAACATTGTGAAATTTTATACAATTAGAAGAATTAGACAAATAAACATATACCACTGAAATGGAAGGAAGTCTTAATTTTTATTGACCGAAAAAAAGCAAGTGGAAGGAAAATATTAATATGGTATTTTAGTAAAAATAATACTTTATAAAATGAGTATGAATGTATATGCATGTATGCAGAAAAATATCTGAACAGATAGCCTGTAAACCATTAACAGTGATGCATCCTTGGGGATCAGAAGAGTCTAAAGGTGGGGCTTTCACTATTTAATAAATAAAGTTCTGTATTCAGCTTGTAGTTTTTATGTTTTAAAGATATATTTATTTATTTATTTATTTATTTATTTAAGAAAGAGAGAGCACGTGCAGGGGAGCAGCAAGCAGAGGGAGAAGCAAACTCTCTGCTGAGCGAGGAGCCTGATGTGGGACTCGATCTCCATACTTCGGCTCAGGTCATGATCAGGTCTGGGATCACGACCTGAGCCGAAGGCAGACACTTAACCGACTGATCCACCCAGGCATCACCAGCTTGTAGTTTTTAAAGAGCACAAATTGTTTCTTATTTATGAAATTAAGAAAAAAAATGAGTAAAATTAGTAATATTCCAAATAATATAATACCATATTACATTTTTAAAGTGTATAGTTAAGGAACAAGCCAAAAAAAAAAATGTGTTCTAAAACTAAAAATTTCACTTAAAAATATGTTAAATGTAGCCTAAATATCACTTACAGAATAGTTATTCATCTTTCAGAAGGGAATTTGTGTATTTGGTTCTGATTTGTATTTTCTCTCTCCAAGGTTTAAAAGTTTTAGAAATTCTATATCTATAGGTCACTGTAAGAATGGAAAATTCCTTATTAGTAAGGAATTAATTATATAGCTGAAAGTTAAAAGATGAACACAAATTCTGTAACCAAAATTTTTAGCAACGGCTTTACCTTCCGTAGTATACGTAGGTGTGTGTGTCTGTTTGTGCCTGGCTAACCAATTACAACATTTTAAAAGATCACTGTAGAACCCAAACAGACCCTCCCTTATCATGGAAAATACTTCTTCAAGTCATTTGCTTCTAATTTACTAAGCCAGTTATAGCTCCCACGACTATGATCAATTGGTTGTGTATATGATTTGAACTGCGACAACAATAATAATCTATTTATTTGGATAGAGCAAGTGAAAGATGGATCATTTTTTACCCAAACTTTACCAACAAGAGTACCTTCCCAGCATTTTGTAATTGGAAATTGTGGAGGAATCTGTTCTCTAGTTGCTAGGCTTTTAATGTGTGACTTGATCCTGAATCTGGCCATGCCTCAATGTTTCACAACTTTCCCTGGCTTGTGTGGGATATAATAAAATCAATATGAAAAGGAAAAGGCTGGGGGTGGACTGAGAGGGGGAGTTACAGGGACAGATATTTTAATGACATCCAAGTTCCTGGTCTAATTGTTTCATTGGCAATTTCTCCTATGTCCTTTCATGTTCTTTTTTAATGAGTCAACACATCTACCCCTTTAATAAACAATTTTGTGTTGTATTTCTCTTCCTTTCAAAGAGTCCTGTATTACACAGATATGTGCAAATACATAAACTTACATATAATTTCAAGACATTCTTCACAATCCTTGAAACTCATCATGGAACTCAGGATATGAACCACTCTCATAGAGTGATTATTCTGATTGCCTAGTTTTTTTGTCTCTGCTAAATAGTATGTTTGTCCAATATAGGAAGAACCAATGTTCTTCATGTCTCCTAACCTCTCTCCAATCATGGACAGTTCTTATGTTTACCCTTCACCATGATGCTAACTTTGAAATGATTCTTTTTTTAGCCATCTACTGCATCTATCCTTAGCTATGTTTTATATTAGAAATTAGAGTCTCTCAGTAGATAAAGAGTTAGGCATGAACAGTGGGGTAAGAGAGCATAACACAACTCTTATTCTCTCAGAAAATAGATTGAGAACTGTATGGTTACTTGCTTTTTTTGGTCAATGTACAATCAATAAGAAAAATATACTTAGGCAAGTTGATGATATTTCCATGCTGTTTCCATAAGCAATCATTAGTGGTTTTTGTTCTTTGTATTTTGTTTTTGTTTTTTTGTTTGTTTGTTTTGGTTTTTGGTTTGTGTGTGTGTGTGTGTGTGTGTGTGTGTTTTGCCAACCAGTGTCTGTAGGTTTCATTTCTATTTAGTTTTAAATGTGTTACTGAAAAGGAAATTTGTCCAGCAGTTGCAGCATCCTAGGAAATCCTAGAAAAGGCAAAGACAGAATTTTACTAGTAAGAACTTAAGAACTTCCTAAATTTCATTGATCTCAAGGATGCAAGGCATGCCAAGGTAATATGATATAAAATAACTCTTTCATCATAATTTGACAGACATACCTACAACATTAAAATAATTGCTTTAATACACCACAAAAAACTCATTAATGCCTATTTTTATTTCAACAGCATGGGAGAGGAAACAGAAGAAATGATTTATTAATTATAAGGCAATTCAAGATAATTTTCCTCTTTTTATACCTAGGTTAATGAGGAATTCTGAAGTTATCCTATGTGCCTACATGTTTTATTTTCTTAGATTTCTATACTAAACCTTTATAACCATAATGCAGAATTAAAATTTTCATGTACAAATTTTCATAGTTACAACTATTTTTTGTTTCTACACATAGATTGTTTTTTTTTTTTTCTTCATTTGATTCCAGCACAGTTAACATACAGCATTATATTAGTTTCAGGTGTACAATATACTGATTCAACAATTCCATATATTACTCAGTGCTCATCAATTTAAGTTGGAAAAGACAATTCAAGTCCTATTAGCAACTGGGAATATTAACCCCAAAGTCAACCTTTTTTTTTTTTTTTTAATATTTTGACTCGAATGAACATCATTGGATAATTACATCATTGTTCCAAGATTCAGTGTTCTCACAATGGAAAAAAATAATTGAACAACATACTCTTAAAATTCCTTTTCAGCTTCAAAATATTATTAAGCAATGATTCAAGGAATAAAATTTAGCAGGACTAAATGATAATTGCTTCCATGTTTTTTAGAAAAAACACACATCAGTTAATCTTCCTTCAAAAGTATAATTGCTGTAAGTACTTTTACCATCCTATTACTTTTTTAGTGTAGATTGATGAACTTGTTCTGACATAAATTTAGCAAGTGACTCTAAATTAATGAGTAAGCACAACATATGTGGAATCACGTGGGTAACTGAGATAGTTCCTTTTTCTCAAAATCTTATGCCTATTTCTTTACTTCCCTACCTGCTTCCTTAAAATTTAACATAGTTTATAGACTTATAAATGTACATATACATATGTGTATGCATGTATATATATGTGTGTGTGTAAGTAATAAAAATGTGCATATCACCTTAACTATAGAAAGCTTTTTGCTTCAATTGCTATTTTCTATGGGGGAGGATTAAAAGAATTACTCAAACTGAAATGGAATGAAGTATACTCAGTTACTCACACGGTTGTGCTTGGTTTTCTCATCCCTTTTGCCCATTTTCACATTTGATATAGACTAAAAATAACATCTTGAATTCCATGTATCTTAAAATACTTTATAGTTTTTTATCTTTCTCATATTTATATTACAAAGATATACTCCATCATAGTGCACCTATGTCTTGATAGTAAAATATTGAAGATGACTCCAGTATTAGTGATGTACACTTTTGGCTATAGCCAAAAGTTCAACCAACAGTGCCCTAAATTGATGAAGACTTAGTTTTTCATGAAAAAAAAGTTTAGGGGTCTGGTGTGGAAAAATGTCTCCGTGATAACAGGAGGCACCTAGAACTCATTTTTCTTTTTTCTGTGTAATTCTTACCTTGGCTTTCGATGCCATAGGCATCATATCAGGGTTCCCAGTAAGAAGAAGGTAGAAGTTGAAAAGGCCAAAGAGCATGGTGATATAATATTTCCACCCTCATCAGTTCGGTCTGCTATAACAAATTACCTTACACTGGGTGGCTCATAACAACAGAAGTTGATTTCTCACAGTACTAGAGGCTGGAAGCCCAAGATCAGGGTGTCAGTATTGTCAGGCTCTGATAAGAGCCCTCCTCCAGACTGTGGCCTGCCAAGTTCTTGTATTCTTACATGACTAGAAAAAATAAATAAATATGTGAGCTAGCTCTCTGAACTCTTCTTAAAAGGGCACATGAATCCCATTCATGTGAGTTCCACCCACATGATCTAATTACCTCCCAAAGGCTCTATCTCCAAATACCATCACATTGGGATAAGATTGAAACACATGAATTTTGGGGTGACACAAACATTAGTTCTCTACCAACATTCTTTCCACGAGTATTTCCACGAAGCCCCACCATGTGATGCTTGCATCTAATTGGGCCAAAATTGTTTGTCATGGCCTCCACTGGCTGAAAGAATGTTACAAAAACAATCAGTTTATTGAGTACATTAGCCCAACCCCCAAAAAATGAAGTTAATAAGAAAGACAATGAAAAGGGGTGGAGCAAGATCACAGAGGAGTAGGAGACCTGGATTTCATCTGGTCTCAGGAATTCAGCTGGATAGGGATCAAACCATTCTGAACACCTATGAACTCAACAGGAGATCGAAGAAAAGAATAGCAACAACTCTGAACAGAAAAGCGACCACTTTCTGGAAGGTAGGACGTGCGAAGTGAATCTGAGGCGATATTTGGGAGGATAGACAGCAGGGGAGGGGGCCTCTGTCGGCCGTTTCTAGCAAGTGATAGAGCCCCGGAGCACAAAATCGGAACTTTTAGAAGTCGGCTCCGCTGAGGGACGTCGCTCCAGTGGCTAAGCGGGGGTGGAACCCTCACAGGACAGTGTGGTCTCAGGACCCTCGGGGTCACAGAAAGACCTGGGGTGCCTGGGTGTGGCAGAGCTCCCCCGGATCGGAGCAGGGAAGCCAGCTGCAGAGGTGGAGCTGAGGCACGGGCTCTCAACTCGGGGTTGCCATAAACCGTGATCCACGGCACAGTCGGGCTATTGCTCCTCCAGCAGGGACTCAACAGGCAGCAGATCCAGGGAGACTCCCCTTCCTCCCCTGGGAGGAGCGGCACGGAAGTGCACCTCAGGGATCTGCTGGGTTTGGAGACTCCACACCTAGTCGGGTACCAGAGATGGAAACGCTCTGTCATAGGCCGGGTGAGCATGGAGTGTGGCCAGGGACCGGGGCGATGTGAGTGACCGACTGCTTTTCTCTGGGGGCTCACTGAAGCGTGGGGCCCTGAATTCTCAGCTCCTCTGGGGCGGAGATTGGGAGGCCGCCATTTTCACTCTCCGCCTCCAAAGCTGTACGGAAAGCTTGCAGGGAACAAAAGCTCCCGAGAGCAAACCCGAGCAGATTACTTAGCCCGGACCCGGCAAGGGCGGGGCAATTCCGCCTCCGGCAAAGACATTTGGGAACCACGGCAACAGGCCCCTCCCCCAGAAGATCAGCAAGAACAGCCAGCCAAGACCAAGTTGACCGATCAATGAGAAAGGCAGAACTCCAGCGTGAGGGGAATACTGCACATAGAATCCATGGCTTTTTTACCATGATTCTTTAGTCTTTCAAAGTTAATTTTTTCTTTTAACTGTGCTTTTTTTTTTTGAATTTTTCTTTTTCCCTTTCTCAACCAACATCTTATCAATCCCTTTTCAAAAAAAAAATTTTATTTTTCACTTTTTGAGTCATATTCTATCCCTTCATAGTAGTTACCCTTATTTTTGGCATATATGTATATATAAGTTGTTCTCTCTTTAAAATTTTGAGATACAGTTTCTTCTAACAGATGAAAAGATACCCTAAGTCTCTAGTGTATGGTTTTGTTCTAGTCTCCTGCCAGATCACATTCTCTCCCTTTTTTTTTCTTTTCTTTAATCCTCTTCTTTCTTTTTTCAAACAACTTATCTTATTAATTCCTTTTATAAAATTTTTTATAATTTTTTTTTAAGATTTTATTTATTTATTTGAGAGAGAAAGAATGAGAAAGAGCACATGAGAGAGGGGAGGCTCAGAGGGAGAAGCAGACTCCCCGCCGAGCAGGAAGCCCGATGCGGGACTCAATCCAGGGACTCCAGGATCATGACCTGAGCCGAAGGCAGTCGCCCAACCAACTGAGCCACACAGGCGCCCCAAATTTTTTATAATTTTCATCTGAACAGTCATATTCCATCCCTTCATCGTATCAATCTTTATTTTTGTACATATATAAGTTTTTCTTTCTTTAAAATTTTGGGAGGCACTTTCTTCTAACAGACCAAAATACACCAAAAATCTAGTGTGTGGCACTGATCTATGCACCAGCCTGATAACTCCTGGCCAGACTTATCAAAAACAAAAGAGAAATGAACCAAATCAACAAAATCATGAATGACAGAGAGGAGATCACAACCAACACCAAAGAAATACAAACAATTATAAGAACATATTATGAGCAACTCTATGCCAGCAAATTAGATAATCTGGAAGAAATGGATGCATTCCTAGAGATGTATCAACAACGAAACCTGAATCAGGAAGAAATAGAAAACCTGAACAGACCTATAACCACTAAGGAAATTGAAGCAGTCATCAAAAATCTCCCAACAAACAAAAGCCCAGGGCCAGATGGCTTTCCAGGGGAATTCTACCAAATATTTCAAGAAGAATTAATACCTATTCTTCTGAAACTGTTCCAAAAGATAGAAATGGAAGGAAATCTTCCAAACTTATTTTCTTTTTAATTTATTTATTGTTATGTTAATCACCATTATTTACATCATTAGTTTTTGATGTAGTGTTCCATGATTCATTGTTGGTGCATAAAACCCAGTGCTACATGCAGAACATGCCCTCTTTAATACCCACCACCAGGCTAACCCATCCTCCCACCCCCCTCCCCTCTAGAACCCTCAGTTTGTTTTTCAGAGTCCATCATCTCTTATGGTTCATCTCCCCCTCCGATTTCCCCCCCTTCATTCTTCCCCTCCTGCTATCTTCTTTTTTTTTTCTTACACATATTGCATTATTTGTTTCAGAGGTACAGATCTGTGATTCAACAGTCTTTCACAGTTCACAGCACTCACCATAGCACATACCCTCCCCAATGTCTATCACCCAGTCACCCCATCCCTCCCACATCACCCCCCACTCCAGCAATCCTCAGTTTGTTTCCTGAGATTAAGAATTCCTCAATCAGTGAGGTCATATGATACATGGCTTTCTCTGATTGATTTATTTCGCTCAGCATAACACCCTCCAGTACTATCCACGTCATTGCCAATGGCAAGATCTCATTCCTTTTGATGGCTGCATAATATTCTATTCATCTGTCGATGGACATCTTGGCTCTTTCCACAGTTTGGCTATTGTGGACATTGCTGCTATATACATCAGTGTGCACGTATCCCTTCGGATCCCTACCTTTGTATCTTTGGG
>NW_028021013.1:0-673 GCF_054177405.1 Leptonychotes weddellii
AAAAAAAAAAGAAATGCGTGTGCGTTAGAGAAAACCTTGGGAAGTGTACAGAAGTTCCAGGATGGAAAGCAAAATCCTTGGTAATGCACATGTTTAATGCTTGCCGTGATACACCTGCCAATATCTGCCCTTCTTTCTTCTGATTCACATATATGCACACACACATATATAAAATACCTATTCTACAATTTCCCAAGAATTGGGATTGTAGGATAGTTGAATACTGAAGCCTCTCTCTTGCCTTCTAGACAGCTTCCCACCTCATTAGGGATCCTTCGGAAGCACCATCTTTTATTTATTTATTTTTTTTAAAGATTTTTATTTATTTATTTGACAGAGAGGGACACAGCGAGAGAGGGAACACAAGCAGGGGGAGCGAGAGAGGGAGAAGCAGGCTTCCCATGGAGCAGAGAGCCCGATGAGGGGCTCGACCCCAGGACCCTGGGATCATGACCTGAGCCGAAGACAGATGCTAACTGACTGAGCCACCTGGGCACCTCTACACTTTTTTTTTTTTTTAAGATTTATTTATTTATTCAGAGAGAGCACGTGCAGAGGTGGGGGGAGGGGCAGAGGAAGAAGAAGAGAATCTTTTTTTTTTTAAAAGATTTTTTAAATTTATTTGACAGAGAGAAAGACAGCCAGAGAGGGAACACAAGCAGGGGGAGTGGGA
>NW_028021014.1:0-673 GCF_054177405.1 Leptonychotes weddellii
CCTGGGTGGCTCAGTTGGTTAAGCGACTGCCTTCGGCTCAGGTCATGATCCCGGAGTCCTGGGATCGAGTCCCACATCGGGCTCCCGGCTCAGCGGGGAGCCTGCTTCTCCCTCTGACCCTCCCCACTCTCATGTGCTCTCTCTCTCTCATTCTCTCTGTCTCAAATAAATAAATAAAATCTTTAAAAAAAAAAAAAAATAGTAATGATCGGGCGCCTGGGTGGCTCAGTTGGTTAAGCGACTGCCTTCGGCTCAGGTCATGATCCCGGAGTCCCAGCATCGAGTCCCGCATCGGGCTCCCTGCTCAGCAGCGAGTCTGCTCCTCCCTCTGACCCTCCCCCCTCTTGTGCTCTCTCTCTCTCACTCTCTCTCTCAAATTAAAAAAAAATAAAATCTTTAAAAAATAAAAAATAAATACAAAATAAAAACAGTAATGACCAATAAATATACTAGAAATTCCGAATCTCCCATTTGTAAGTACAGCATAATTGTTTGATATAAGCACAAAGAGTTAATTACCCACACACCTTCCTCAGAACTCCGTAAGGATGTCTAGCAAAGAAGGTAATGGAGAGTATTACACAAATAAACTGTTCTCAGTTTGCAAAACTGATGGTTTACTTCTCTAGCATAAGTAACCATAATAAAAAAGAAACTAAAACTAATCCAAAAT
>NW_028021015.1:0-673 GCF_054177405.1 Leptonychotes weddellii
AATTTAATAAGACAAAAGTAGGTGCTCAATAAATACAAGGAAACAACATAAACCATAATTAAACATGTGCAAATCAAGCCACAAAGTTCACCTTTTGACCATCAGATGGACAAAAATTTAAAAAGATTCACCATATCTGCACTGGCAGGGACACAAGGAAATGAGTACTCTTCCATATGATGCCAGAGAGTATAAACTGATGCAACTTTTCTGGAAGAATATTTGGTAACATCAGCACGTGAAATGCTCATACCCTTTGACCCAGCAACTTCAGCAAGATATGTGCCCTACAGATATACTTGTAAAGGTAATGAGCGTACACTTTTGGGATCTCGATTGCAGCTCTGTGTCTCCTGATGGAAAATCAGAGACAAGCAAAGCTGCTCTCCATAAGCAATTAGCTCGATCTGTCCTCTCAACACAAGGCTGGGCAGCCCTTTCAGTCAATGCCACAAATCTGTATGTGCTTGTGTAGAACAATCTCTAAGTCATGAAAAAGAAAATCATGAGTTAATATGCTCTACCTGATGTTCTTAAAGGGTGGTGGGGTAGATATGGAGATGAATGTGCATTATCCCCTCCCACCATCCCAACTCAAAGAATAAAATCAACACTTGGCAGTGGTCATCCCTGGAAAGAGCAACCTGGCTGGGGGTAAAGGAGAGAGGAGGCT
>NW_028021016.1:0-673 GCF_054177405.1 Leptonychotes weddellii
TTCTATTTTACTTCTTCTATTTAAAGGTAAATTAAAATGTGTGTCACTTTAGTGAATGGGAAAAAGTATTTTAAAAATCACCAAAGATTATGGCAAGGTGGACTTTATGATAGAAACTTTAATGATTCCCTTTTATTTTCTCATAACTTTTTTGTGATTTAGCTAAATATTGCTGAATGGTTTGGAAATGTTGCTGAGAAGGGGTCCCAGAGCTCAAGCTGGGGAGGGGACAAGAGAGACACTGGGTCTCTGTGGCCTCTTCCGGCTCTGATCTGTGGCCGTTCTGCAGTCTGCCATGAATTATGATACGACGCTGACTAGGAACCAGAACTTAGATGCTGCATCCCAGACCCTCCAGGTGCTCAGTTTCTTGTTTTTGCTTTTTTCTGGTAGGTTTTTGGTTCCATCAGTAGTTTGCAATAATGGAAACCTTAAAACAAAGCAAATCACCTAAAACTTCTTGCCTTGTGAACTTAGGAGTTTGTTAGCCTTTTTAATATAAAGTGTAAATCGACTTCTGTTTTTGAGGATCTGCCTTGCAGAATTCTGCTGATTTTGCATGGTTTTTCCAGGCCCTTCTGCGTGCTGAGAGGGTTTCTCTGGGCCTGCACTTCCTCGAGGTCGGAAGGGGCAACACTTAGCATTAATTTTGGGGAGTTCCTGAATGTAAGCA
>NW_028021017.1:0-673 GCF_054177405.1 Leptonychotes weddellii
CTCATACAGTTTTTTTCTGAATGCTTTTTTTTTTTTAATCTTTGCCATCTCTCTACCTCAAAGTTGTAAGACACATGTGTCCTGACATAGTTCCCATCAGGTGCCAAAATGGTTTTAGTGAATTATAAAGGTAATGATTTTGCCCCCTTTTTTCGCAAGGACATATTGTAAAAAGGGCTTTTTTCCCCCCTCATATTTAAAAGAAGTTACAGTTTTTGTCTCACAGGAAAAAGGAGTCTGACAGTAAATAAATGTGAGAAGAATGTGTAAAACACAGGCCGCCAGGCTCCTGGGCCGTGTGTGGCCGCACCTGTCCTTCAGGAGGAGGGTTGCCCCCCGTGCAGACACTCAGGGACGAGGACGTGAGTGCTGTCAGAGACGATGCACTTTGGGAAGGAATCCCCAGACTAGCAGCTATACCGAACCAAAAACCCTGGCTCCTGCCTTTCTCTTTCAGGGGGTTCTACGAGGCCAAAACTGTATGAGCACAGGGAGACGCTGTGCCCGCGGCCCACTTCCCGGCCCCGGCACAGCCCTTTGAGGGGAACAGACAGAAGCCTGTCACTCCGTGTAGGGTTACTAACTTGAGATCCTTTTCGTTGACATTCAGGGTCTGTTTAACATCCTGCTGCTGTTTTGTTAAATAACGGTGGTTTAATAAAGATGAAAATGG
>NW_028021018.1:0-673 GCF_054177405.1 Leptonychotes weddellii
TTATTATGTTATGTTAATCACCATACATTACATCATTAGTTTTTGATGTAGTGTTCCATGACTCATTATTTGCATATAACACCCTAGATTTTAAAACCTTGGTCTGTGGTATTTCTCTGATTTTTTTTTTTTTTGGCTAACCTTATTGGAAAAAAGGTTAGTAAAACCTTAGGTGAAAAATGGACACGATGTAAACTTAATGAGTTAATTCTGCATCCAATTAATCACTCCTCTTTTCTTTTATTGCATGCCAACCATCTGTTAGTAATCTTTCTAGAATTCAATGGGAAAATAATGAAGCACTACTTTTTCTCACTTTGAAAAATTTTCATAGCTCCCAGTTTTTTTTTGTTTGTTTTGCTTTTTAAGTTTATTTATTTGCCTTTTTAGTAATCTCTACAGCCAACAGGGAGCTCAAACTCATGACCCCAAGACCAAGAGTCACATGCTCTTCCAAGTGAGCTAGCCACGTGCTCCAATAATCTTTTGTCTCCCAGTCTCCATAATTTTTAGAATATTAACAAATGTAAAAAAAAAAAAAGAATATTAAGTAGTGTTCAGTGATCAAATTTGGGCATTTTTTATGCTTTTTATTTATTTTTAAATTTTTTATTGTTATGTTAATCCCCATACATTACATCATTAGTTTTAGTTTTTTTTTTTTTTTTTTTTT
>NW_028021019.1:0-673 GCF_054177405.1 Leptonychotes weddellii
TCTCCCCTTCTGCTCCAACTCTGGGATTGAAATTTCAGGAAAGAAATGCTTGCATGACTAAATCTGCATTTTACTCAATCTGTTTGGCATGCCACATAAATGGAAATTCTCAAATGCATAGATATTAAAATAATAATTATGGCCTAAGCAACAACCTTTTCTTCACATTTGATAAATATTTACTGAGCACCTATTAGGCGCAGGCACTGGGGATAGCGGGATAAATAAGATGCAACCCCCCCTCACTGTACCCACTGCCATCCCAGACCACTGTGGTCCCCTGTGCACATCGCTCCCTGGAGTTGTGCGGGGAACATCCTGCCAGACGGCATGGGACAGCCTGCTGTCACTGGGACAGATGGAGTCTCAACTCTTGTCTTGGTGGTCGAGTTTGTATCCTAGTGACATCACATCCCCAGTTACATTGTGGGCCAATAGCAGGGAGTGTCTTGATGATGGTGACCCTATCTACGCCCTTGAAAGCCTTTCCCCCAGGGCTTAGTATGCGCTGGTCCTCAGCATCTCAGTAGAAATGGAAACCCGAGCAGCCTGGTGGATGCTGCCATTCTTGCATGTTTACACCCTACCTCCCTAGTTCCTCGGGTGGAAAGGCCTTCCCTCTCCAGTACCTGGTGTCCCTGACCATGTGCAGGACAAGGACATGGCAGTCCTG
>NW_028021020.1:0-673 GCF_054177405.1 Leptonychotes weddellii
TGACTTAGTGGAGGAAACAAAATAGTAGAAAAATAACAGTAAAAATTATGGTGAACTTTCATCGCCTTTATGTTTTTATCTACTTGCTTATGGTTTTTTGCCCTGTTTTGCTAAATTTCTTACAATGTAGGTTAGGATTCATTTCCGGATAGCGTAACCTTTTTGGAAACTCCGCCCCCTCCGCAAACGCACAGCGGCTTGTGGTCAAGACGGCAAGGCCACCCTGTGCTTCCCCTGCTCGTGCTAATAAGGCTAATCGACAACAGCAGACATTAGCCGTGATTAGTCACGGTGTCTGATAGCGTCACTGTGCCCATCATCTTCTCCATGAAGGGGGTTTTTACAGCTCTTTTCATTCTCTGTCTGCTTAGGATTTGGACTCTGGGCTGTCCTTTTCTCTCAAAAGGATCCCCTATTTGCCTGGTATTCAATAGCCAGGTTCTCTTTTCAAAGGTGGAGAACAGAGTGTTGGGATCAAACACTTCATTTGGCTAGTTTTTAAAATAAAGAGTGTTGGCTCCAAAGTCATCAGCACGTTCTAGGATTCGGCAGTTATGAATATGGACATACTCTGATATCATGGGTGAGCCAGATGCTCAGAGCTCAGAGGCAGGACTTACCCAAGAAATACCATGATAGAAAAAGATCCTAAAATCTAATACTTTTTTTTTTT
>NW_028021021.1:0-673 GCF_054177405.1 Leptonychotes weddellii
ATATATTATTCATCTCCCACAGGCCTTGGTTTTCTCATTTATAAAATTAGGATGGTACTAATTCTCCCATACCCATAGGTTGTTATAAGCATTGAGTGAGTGAATTGTCAGAAAACAACACAGTGCGAAGCGTTCAGTAAGCAAGAGCAGTATGGATTTAATAAAGAATCCCTCTGAGATCAGATGCTTTGTAATTTACTTCTTTGTGCCTGGCACATAGTAGACATTCAGTAAATGTTGGCTTAATAAAGGAATCATGTATTTGGCAGAATGGATTGGAGAGTAAAAACAAGAGAGAAGAAACCAAAAATCACTTGGGTATGAGGAACAAATTAAGAGCAAAATCTATTTCTTTAGTACTTTTGTTTGAAGTATGAAAATGGGGTAGTCTCTATCCATTAATTGCTAACAGTAGATTTTGTTGGTCCAAACAACCTTCATGTTCTTTGGTATCCTTCCCTGAGTTGCTACGGATCATTTGGTGTCAGAGTGAGCTTCATGTTAGGCTTAAGGGATTTCATTGGGAACGACAGGATGTCTTTAATTCATGATGCTATTATGATATCTCCTAAATGAGTTTTTCCAATGAAAATGGATATTTTTAAAAGATGGCTAACTTTAAAGCTGTATCATTGGGTATTTGAGATACTCTGTAGTAGAGAGTACTGTATTT
>NW_028021022.1:0-673 GCF_054177405.1 Leptonychotes weddellii
TTGTAAGAAAAATAATTTTCTATACCCATCTATGCAATTTGAGACGTTCACAGTTTTTAAAAAGAATTTATACTGCAGTGATTTTTTCCCCCAAAATACTAATCTGAGCAAATTGACCTCTGTGTAATCTTTTAATGATTCAACACTGCCCAAAGGATAAATCCGGGCACCCTGGCAGAATACACAAGTCCCTTGATAATGTACTTGCTATAAACCTTCGAATGTTGTTCTCCTACCATTTCCTTTCTTATGTCCCTTCAGTTCTTCACCCCCAAATCTTCACACTGCTCTCTCACTTCTCAGTATCTTTGCAAACTCTTCCTGCTCCCTGAATGCCTCTTGTTTCTCTTTATCTGTTCAAGATCTACTCATGAGTCAAGACCTAATCTGTGTCAAATGGTCCTGGGAGCACAGAGGAGAATCAAGTTAAATGATAAAAGTGAAAATCTATCCACAAGAACCAGTAAACAAATGAGTGGTTATTATTTAGCGTATGCTATGTGCCAAGCACTGTTCCAGGCTGGAAATACAATATTGAACAAAACCAACAAAAATCCCTACCTTCATAAAACTGGCATTCTAATAAGAAATGACAGAAAATATAAAATAAGTAAATTGTATAGTCTGCTAGACAGTGGTAAGCACCAGAGAGGAAAACAAAAAATTAAGCAGA
>NW_028021023.1:0-11032 GCF_054177405.1 Leptonychotes weddellii
GCCCTGCACCCCTGCCCTGCATGCCCTGCACCCCTGCCCTGCACCCCTGCCCTGCATGCCCTGCACCCCTGCCCTGGATCCCCGCCCTGCATCCCTGCTCTGCACCCCTGCCCTGCACCCCCTGCACCCCCGCCTGCACGCCTGCCCTGCAGCCCTGCCCTGCATGCCCTGCACCCCTGCCCTGCACGCCCTGCACCCCCGCCCTGCACCTCCGCCCTGCACCCCCGCCCTGCACCCCTGCCCTGCACACCCCGCTGCGTCCTCCTTCGCTGGGCTACAGAGTCCTCAGCAGCAGTGCGAGGGGCGTGCAGTAGGTGGCCTGGCCTCCTCCCGGCTCCGCTCTGACCCTGGAGCTCCCTGACCCTGGCTACCACCAGCGCTGGCCATCTTGTGACTCATGCTTTGTCCTATTTGCTTTCAGGAATTGTGTCCCAGCCCCCAGTTTATCGTGGGCGGAGCCACACGCACAGACATCTGTCAGGGGAGTCTAGGTGAGTAACCGACTATTTGGGGCAAGGGCGGCTATGTGTGTAACGAGTAAAGGGACTTGACATCACATCTGCGGTGTTTTGTGTGGGTCTGTGCTCCTTGCATGGGTCTGTGATGCTAGAACTGTGGCTCCTCTGGGGAGATCTCTGCAGGCCACCAAACCCCTTCCACACAGGAGTAACGGGCCAGGATTGTAGGCACATGTGGACAGTGGGCTGTGTGGTGCTTTGACAGTCGTTGCCTGTAAGTGGGCACAATTCGCCGGATGGAGTGGCCATGTCCACATGACTGTGGGCTGTCCCAGCAGATGCTTTAAAATGAGTGAGAAAACAAGAATCCCATCTTCCAGCCGAGCTCTCTTTCAGAGCCGGGCACCCCCTCCCGGGACGGCGGCAAAACCAGACTTGGAGATGCAGGTACCTGGGAAACAGTCTTACCTGTGAAGATCAGCAGAGCAAACAGAAGATCCGCATCCACACAGACCCGAAACCCCTTTCCTTTCAGGAAGGTGCCCTCCTTCCTTTTCCTTCTCTTCAGCCTGCTGGAACCCTTTATGAATCTGAAATTCACGGGCATTTAATTTCAAATGCTTCCCACGTCCTGGCCTTAAGGAGTGTAGCTAGCCGACACGCCCTCAGCCAGAGCTCGAGGAGTGGGAGTGCAGAGCCGCAGGAATGGTCCAGGCGTCCCTCACGGGCGTGCACCCACTGCCCAGAGCCGCGGCCTCTGTGCCCCAAGCCCTTGTGCCATTCGAGCCGTTTGTGCGGTGGCTCAGGGTGGGGGGAGTGGGGGCAGTGTCCTGCCCCTTCTCCTTCTGCCTTTTTACTTGGAGCTCAGTGTTTAACCTAATTAGCACGTGTCTCTGGAAACAGAGCTCTGAATGTACGCCTTTAACAGCTTCTCGTTACAGATGTTTTAACTTCAGAAAAGCTATTTAGTAAGTGCCTTTTAATTGTCGGCTTGAGTAGAGGTTCCCTTGAATAGTTTTGAGCAAGTAGAGAAGTGGGCTTCCGGAGGAGGCCTGGGCGTTGCCGTGGCGAGTGCGTGCAGCCTGCTGGGCACAAATGGACCCAACCGCTCTCTGAATCCAGCTCGTGGGAAGGAAGTGGGGCCGCCAGCAGGTGCCCCGAGGTGCGCCCAGTGCGCGGTGGCTTTGCGTGAACGGAGCAGAAGGGGGCTGAGGGCCTGGAGCGAGGCTCAGCAGGTGGAAAGGTGGCTGCCCCTGGGTGCGGGGGGGCCGAGTCAAAGCAGCCGAGAGCCAGCCGGGCCGCCCCACGCGGTGGGCGGAGGCTCCCCATTAGAGAGCGGTGCCAGGTGCCGCTCCGGGAGCGGGCGCACTGCCAACAACATGTGTTCAGAACTTTAGAGTCTGACACCACCCAGTAGGGTCTACTCTGGGTTTAAAACATTTTTATTACTCTTGCTTACAGTTATTTTATTACCATTTTGAATACACGGGTTAAAACACTCGGAAGTTGTGCCGTGACGAGTCCTCTTCCCGCCTCTCTCCTCCCGTGCTCGCTGCCCTGTGACCGTTTTCTGTTCTTCCAGCAAATTCAAGCAAATCCAAATTCTTGTTTTTTTCAATGCTTTCTTGCATTGGAGGTAGCAGACTGTGGACGCTGCTGGGCACCTGTTTGTTCTTATTCCTCTTAACAAAGACGTGTCTCTGTGTCTCATGGGTGGAGCCTGGGCAGAGGGCAGAGGGGTGTCCGAGGGATGGAGGCTGGCCACCGGGGAGGCCGGGGCTGTGGTGCAGGGCCCTGGGAACCCAGGCCAGCTGCTGTCTCCAGGGTCAGAAATGTCTAGCTCTGCCTCTGCAGGGGTGCCGGCAGGGGTGAGGGCTGGCGCTGGCACGGTTTGGAGGGAAGGAAGAGTGGTATAACTACGGGGCTCGAGGGCCTGTAGGAGGTCAGGAGGTTACCCTGGCATGGAGCGGGTGGAGGCCAGGGGTGCTGCTGAACATCCCACAACGCTTGGGACAGCCCAGCATCATGCGGCTTGAGCATCAGCAGGTTTGAGAGATCCTGTTGTAGCTGGACCCACTCACGTCCCAGGGGCCCGAGGGCTAAGGCAGTAAGAAGCTCTAGGTCCAAATCTGGTTCTGGTCTTACCGGCTGTTTTCTCTCCTGCTTGGCGCAATTGATTGCACAACGGCTAAGCCCTAAGATCTTCTCACTAGTCGTCAAGATACGAGTTTCCCAATCCCTCCGACACTTTCATACGGACGAGGTTTCCTTCACTTGGCACTGCAGGCCGGGGTCCGTGAGACGTCTGTGGCCCAACGCCCGCCTCCTCAGCGTAGCCAGCTAGCTGGGGGTGTCGACAAAGCCAGAGGACCCACAAGTGCGTGTGTTTTAACCGCGGCCAGAGGCAGGATGAGGCCAGAGGCAGGATGATCCGGGAGGCTGGAAGGCGCGCTGTGGGGGTGGGGAGTAGGCGGGGAGGCCCCTGGGATGGCTTGGTGTGATGTCAGAGCTGAACGGCGCCTGCTTGTGAACTCTGAGCCGGCAGAGGAGGCCTCCTCCGCCATCAAATGCCGAAGGTGGATTTTTACAAACAAGCCCATGTGAGCAGGCCAGCATCTGCATCAGGGTCAGATGTGAGGTCAGTCGGCACAGCCTTGCTTGCTCCCCTGGTTTGTTCTCTGCCTGCCGCCCAACTCCCGGTGACTGTGAGGGGGAGGGAAACGCAAGCCAGCTGATTACAGGTGTTTCCACCTGTCTCCGAAAGGTTCCCATCTCTTTTGGATAAACGTTCCTCATCCAATCGCCTTTTTTGGGTGGTTTCTTGCTTCTTTAAGGCCGGCCCATCTCCAGCCTCCCCACGACGGCGCCCAGATGTGAGGAAGGCCAGAAAACCCCTGGGTGACCCCAGAGGGTGTCCTGGATCCCACTCAGTTCTGACGCACTGTCTGCCCAGACAGGGTGAGAGCCCCATAGGCTAGGGGCTCAGCCCCACGAGACTGTCCCCCCACACCTCAGACCTCAGGCTCCTGTTCCCATTGTCACCTGGGCTTCTGACCCATCAGCTGTAGACGGAGGGCCCCCAGAGCTCAGAGCATGGGTTCCTATAAGAGATACAGCTCAGGAACTGCCAGATGGAGGAGAGGCATGGGGTGAGGTCTGGGGAAGGGGCTTCCATGCTCCCTTCGGGGCGCTGATCTCCCTAAATCTGCACACGTGCACCAGGCTGGAAGCCTCTGGGTATTTATGGAGGCTTCATGACAGAGGCCTGATAGAGGAAATCACTGGTTCTGGTGATGGGCTCCCGGGTCAGGGGGTGGGGGTGGCTCTGAAAGCTCCAGCCCACTCATCCTGGGGTTGGTTCCCCTGACAACCAGTTGGGTCACCTAGGGGCTTTCCAAAGCCACCTCGTTAACATAACAAAAGAACTGTGCTTTCTCCCACTGCATAGAAAGCAACCTAGGGTTTCAGGAGCTCTGAGCCCAGAAACAGGTCTAAGACCCAGCCTGCATTTGTTATTATAAATCACAGCGTCCCGGGCTGGCTGGTGCTGGTGCCTGAGCTGTCCCCGGGGTCCTGGCTGGCCCCCAGGGGGGTGCGACTGTGCAGGGTCAGGCCCATTCTCCCCCCCGGGGGGCTCCCAGGTCCTACCCTGAAGCCACCACAGCTCCGGGTGGGATGGACCTGCCCGGTTCTCCCTGTCCCGGGAGGCTGCCATCTCCGCTCCTCTCTGCCTCCAGGCCCTGTGCCGCCACCCTCTTTGCTGCTGCCAGTCATCCTGCTCCCGGGGTCCCCGAGAATGCCCTCTGCTTTGGCTTCATCTTCACCCTATCTGCGGCTTTACTGTTCTTCCTGCTCCTGCCACTCATCAGCCTCACGAAGGGACTACTGCAGAAGTCCCAGCACCTGACCTCTTCTCTGTCCTTGCTCCCCTCCCCTGTCCTTCTGCCGGTGGCCCAGGGGCAACTCTACTTCTCTTTGCTGTTTGGGAAGTGCCCATAAGCTGGAGCCTGAGCTCTTGCTACCTATGGTTTATAATAACATTAGGTGTTCAGACCTAAAGGGAATTTCTGATTTAGCCCTTTCTATTCTAACAAAGCCTGACTCAGGATGACTGTCTCTTGGTGGACTTAAAACCAGAGTCCCTCATTGTTAGGGTTGGGGTCTGTTTACTGGAAGCCCCGAGGCTTATGGGTGGAGGGGGTGGAGGGCTCTAGGGGATCATTATTTAAGTGGAATTAAAAAATCACTTTTTTGTTTTAATAACTATTAAACCCGTTGTATGTATAACCTGAGTAAGGAGTAGAAAAAACAAAGCTCAGGTGGTTCCCCGACTTCCCCTGAGGTCAGTGACCCAGGACCCCCCCATTCTAGCTCTGTGGTTAGCCCAAACTCTAACCCATGGCCAGATCTTGCTGGAAGGTGGCTGCAAGGAGGGACTTGTCCATCAAAATTTTTCCCAGTTTTCCACCCACCTTATTCTTGGCTGCTTCTGGAAATTAAAACTATGGTCTAAGGTCAAAGCCGCGTCCCAACGGAGAAGAACCCAGCGAACGTGCCACAGGCTTCCAGGCAGGTCCCCAGACAAGTTCCTGAAATGTTCTGAGCAGAATAGATGTCCATCCTCCCAAGAGGACTCTTTGAAGGGGCACTGCTGACTTGGATGTATTCCTGTCCCGATAATCCTCACACACCTGACACAGCCCCTGGCAGGAATCCAAACCCCTGCGTAGCCGCTGCCCCTGCTCAGAGCCCTGCACTTGCCGCGGGTGCCAGAAGGACCTGCGAGATGTCACGAGTGAGGCAGATGAAAAGAAAATTAAGCTCCTCCAGCTGGGCAGCCCCGTTTGATGTCAGCAACTGAGGGTTGCGTAGTTTCCGTGCCTTGAATTGTAATGTGTGAGGAGTGCTCTAGGTGGGCTGATGGAGGCACTGAGCCAGGAGCACGAATGTCAGAGGGGCCACGAGGACGCGTGTGTCACGGGGGGCTGCGGGGCGGTCACCCTGTCAGCTCCCCTGGGACCTGTGCTGGGAGTCTCCCTCATCATCTCCCCCATTCCCAGATGCTGGCGGGGGTGGGAACCGTCAGGCCTAGTGCATGTCTTCTTGGGTCCCCTGTCCCCACAGACCAGGGAGACTCAGGAGCAAACAGGCAGGGGTCACTGGGGGCTTGCCTAAGAACAAACTGTAATCCATCGAGTCATTCAGACACTTGCTGTTCATCAAGTGTTTATTGGGCCCCTACTGTGTGTCAGCCGCCTGCTGGGGATGCCAGGAATCCACAACCCGGCTGGCTGGAGGGCCCCAGGGAAGGTGCTGGGGGGCCCTGGGAGGGCACTGGAACCCTGGGAGGTCACTGGGGCCTTAGGAGGTCGCTGGGGTCCTGGGAGGGCGCTGGAACCCTGAGGAGGGTACTGGGGCCCAGGGAGGGCACTGGAACCCCAGGAGGTCACTGGAGTGCCCCAGGAAGTCACTGGGGCCCTGGGAGGGTGCTGGGGGCCCCCGGAGGGCGCTGGAGCCCTGGGAGATCACTGGAGTGCTCCGGGAGGGCGCTGGAATCCTGGGAGGTTGCTGGGGCCCCAGGAGGGCGCTGGGCCCCTGGGGAGGGTGCTGGGGGGCTCCGGGAGGGTGCTGGGCCCCTGGGGAGGGTGCTGGGGGGCCCCGGGAGGGCGCTGGGGCTCCGGGAGGGTGCTGGGCCCCCGGGGGGGGGCTCTGGGGGGCTCCGGGAGGGCGCTGGGGCTCCGGGAGGGCACTGGAACCGTGGGAGGTCACGGGGCCCTGGGAGGGAGGCGGGGTCGCCGCAGCTCCACCGAGTAGCTGATGTGCAAGCAGGTGCTGTGACCCGAGGTGGCTTGTGATCGGTGCGCAGAGCTTAGATTCAGTCTTCAGGAAACAGAAACAGAGTGACTCGTGGCCGGAGAGAAGGGGAGGGGAGAGGCCACAGGTGGCAGGGCCATGAGGACTTGTCAGGGGAGGGAACAAAGCAGCCCCGCCCGGCGGGAAAGGCCAGGGCAGGCGCATCTGAGTTTTCCTGGAGGGCAGGTTCTTGGTGGGCGCAACGGAGGAAAGCTGGACACGTGGGTGGGATCTGTATCGTCCTCTGTCCTTGCATCCTCCACCCCAGCCATCGATGGTTAGAGGTGAAACGGTTAGTGTCCGGGGACGAAGGGGGGAGCAGGGAACTTCCCGTCGGGAGGACAGGACTTGGAGTGAAGCAGCGGGAGACGCCGTGACCTTCAGACACGGGAGGACGCGGTGCATCTGATGCAGGAGGGCAGGGGTGACACAGACTGGGCTGAGCGGGACGCTGAGGTCAGACAGGGCAGGGACGTGCGCCCGCCTGACCAGTGTGTCCCTGTGACCCGGTGCAGGTGACTGCTGGCTGCTGGCCGCCCTGGCCTCCCTGACCTTGAATGGAGAGCTGTTTCGCCGCGTGGTCCCGGGGGGCCAGGATTTCCAGCAGAACTATGCGGGGATCTTCCGTTTTCAGGTACTGTGCTCATGGCCCTGGACACCACGGGTGACCCTGCGGCTACATGGGGTTCGGGATGCAGTCAAAAATCTGTGTGTCATTTTGGACTCCCCCAAATCTTCACCCTTGATGGCCAGCAGTTGACCTGAAGCCTTCCCGAGAATACAGTCGACCCACACACGTTTCGTATGTCAAGTGTATTATATACTGTGTTCTTAGCATAGAGTAAGTCAGAGAAAAGAAAATGTCGGTAAGAAATCATAAGGAAGAGGACACACGTTTCAGGACTGTGCTCTACTTATCAGCCAGCCCTCGCTGTTCAGAACATGTCGTTCGGGGGTTCTTCCCATGCCCTTGGGTCCCACCCCACATCCCCGAACCAGAGACCCAGCAGCCCTCGTCCAGCGGTCCCCGCAGGGGAGCCGGACGCTCCCCTGGTCTGAGAACTGCTGCTCCCACGCACCCTGCCCTCCCCGGCCCTGCGGCCTTGACGAGGAAAGGGGTCCCGAGGTTCCGAGGTCCCGAGGCATGGGACCCACGCGGGCGCGTCTGCTCCTCACTGACACGCCGAACGCCACGTGTCCTGTGTTCTCTGGCCTCTCCTGTGAGCGTGAACAGAAGACGCAGAGCCTACTCTCGGGGGGCTCGGAGCTCGTCCCTCGGCACAGGGTGCTGTCTGAGGGGCCTCTGCCCCGTGTCCCCTGCCCCGCAGTTCTGGAAGTACGGCGAGTGGGTGGAGGTGGTCGTGGACGACAGGCTGCCCACCAAGGATGGGGAGCTACTCTTCCTGCACTCAGAGACGGGCAGCGAGTTCTGGGGAGCGCTGCTGGAGAAGGCCTATGCCAAGTGAGTACGCAGTTCGGGGCTGGGAGACCCCCGTGTCTCCGGAGGACTGCACCCACCCCGCCCCGAACTCGGGGTGCCGTGCCGAGTCCTCCCCAGCACCTGGACGCTGGGGCCAGGAGCTCTCGGCTCAGCGCTGCCCCCATGAGGGTGTGGATTGGGGGCGGGGGCAAGATCTGCAGAGTCTTGGTGCCTCCACCTTCTCCTTCAAACTCCAAGGTCAGTTCCTAGGTCAAAGTGAATTTATTAAAGAATGATGAAGAGGAAGGGACAGGTGCACTTTGATGCCAGTCCTCACCCCCCTTCCTGCTGGCATTCCATGTGGGAACCTTCTTTGTGGGTTCTCCTGATGCATGTCACTTACCCTGTCCTGCAACCCCATTCCTTTCCAGCCCTCTTCCCAGAGCAAGCCCCTGGGGCTCTCTCCCCCAACCCCTGCCCAGGCTCCCAACCCCCAGGAACCCAGGAACCCAGGGTTGGTGCTGGGAAAGCTGCACTTTGCTTCTTAAAAGGCGGGGGGTGGGGGGTGGTGGTGGTGTGGCTTGGTGGGAGGTGGCCCAAGATTCGTTCCTCCAAACCGCGGCCGGGGCTCCCTGCTGACCCAACACAAAATTGTCTTCTGGTCCACTCTGCATCCTAGCGCCAGCCCACGCAGGCCCCTCACTTGTGGATGATGTACCTTTTCTTTCTTTCCCCACAGGCTCAACGGCTCCTATGAGGCTCTCACTGGAGGGTCCACGGTGGAGGGATTTGAGGATCTCACCGGTGGCATCTCTGAATTTTATGATCTGAAGAATCCCCCAGCCCACCTGTTTCAGATCATCCAGAAGGCCCTCCGTGCGGGGTCCCTGCTGGCCTGCTCCATTGATGTGAGTCTTTCTGCTCCCCCCTGAGTGGAGGGGAAGGGGCCAGAGCAGCGTCCGGGGCTGAACGGGCAAGTCTGGGGATGTACTGGTCCCAGACCTTATTAGTGGCTAGGAACTGGGGTGCACCGTGGGAGCCCCGGTCTGTAGTACTAGGGAATGGCCCTGAGAACGGAGCCCTGATCCCTGGATCCCGCGTCCTACCTTCGCTGCCCCCCCTTTCGTGGGGCTTTAGGAAGCAGATACACCAGGGGCATACTTGATGGACTTTGAGATCCCTGAGGAGAAGGGGAGTGGGTCTGGAATGAGGGTGTGTGCGCTGCCTGGGGGGCTGGCTATCTGGGCCCTGGGGCGCAGGGACACTGGAGCTGGTCTGTTGTCCCTGCCCCTGTCTGTCCCTGACCTGGTGACCTCGGACACGTGAACCGCACGTCTCTGCCAAATCTCAGCCCAAGTGTGTGTTTGATGGGGAGACGATACGGGGCCCAGAGAGGGGGCCTGTGGAAGAGGAAGAGGGGAGACACTGGAGCAGCAGATTGGCCCAGAGCCGGTGTCCTGGATAATTGGTCTTCTTCAGGCGGCATGGGGTCACTCGGGGAGAGCAGGTGACCTCCCAGTTTCTGGTGGCATTTAAAGCCTGTAAGCCGTACTCCGGTCCCCAGAGCCACATGGCGCCGGCCTGGAGCTGCAGGCCTGCTCAGAGGTCACCGCCTGCTCCCCGAGGTCACCACCGCAGCTGCATCCCAGCGCCGCCCGGCGCCGGCTCCGATTGGGTCAGGGTCAGGGTCAAGGTCGGCCACCATCTGTGGACTTCCTTCCCAATCAGGTCTCCAGTGCAGCTGAAGCAGGAGCAGAGGTGACCACCTGCCAGAAGCTGGTGAAGAGCCACGCTTACTCTGTCACTGGGGCCCAAGAGGTAAAAGCTGGCCGGGGAGGTGAGGGGAGCAGGTGGTGATGCTGCATGTGTCCAGGTCGCCAGGGAGAGCCTCCCCCCACCGAGGTCCCTCTCTGGCTGCCCGGACGCTACCCGTGCATGGGCCGCTCTTGCTCACGGGCCCTTCGGACTCTTCCCCACTCGGGGACGGATCACATGGCCGGTGTGAGTGACAGCTCCATGGGCTCTAGCGACAGGCAGATGAGATGTGGCTGGAGGCGGGAGGACGGTTTTGGAGAAAGTTGCAGAGATGATCCGTTAGATTCCATAGGTGGTCTAAGAAGTGTGTGTGCACAGGCGCAGTGGTTGAGACCAGTGGGACCCCAAAGGGGGTGAAGGCAGTGGTGTCGGCTCCCTCAGGATGGGGCACAGCGGCGGGAAGGAGCGGCCCTTTTCCTTCCTCGCCAACCCAAGCAGAAAGCATGGGCTGCAGTTTTCACTGTGTTTGTTTACTATATTCTGCCCACTTGGAAAAAGCGTTGGCAGTGGCTCACAGTGAAGAGTGCAGACACAACCAAACCACGAAGCTGAAATAACCAGACAATCCAGGCGAAAGGCATGGCTGCCCTTGAGAAATGAACTTTGCTCTGAGCTTCCCGATGGCCAAGGCAAAAGGGAAATGCGATGAGATCTCAAGTTTTTGTTGTGTATCAAAACTGCACGGGTGCTTGTGTTTTGAAAACACACTCTTTAGTAAAGTCGTTCCCAAGTAGAGATTGAGCATGCGTGTGTAAGCATGGGCCGGGGCATGATGGAGGACACAAAGGGAAGTAGGACACAGAAGACCTAATGTTCATTGTGTCTGTGTGTGTGTGCGAAATGCGAGCGTGGGGGCTCTGGTGAGTGTTCAGCAAGTGGCCAGGGAAGGCAGTAAGTATGGGTTTGGTTCCAAGTATAGGCTCTGCAGACACACTGCCTGGGGGCCCATCCTCCGTCCACCACGTTCTGACCTAGGGTGACGTAATGCCCTGAGTCTAGGATTTCTGAGCTGTAAGAAAGATGGTAACAGCACCCAGCTCCTAGGACCGCCCTGAGGTCTCGATGTGGTGACAGTGTGTTTGAAAGGCTTAGCGCCATGCCTCGTCCAGAGCGCATCCTCGCTGAAAGCTGACCACTGTGCTCTGCGCATTTACTGTCCTTTGGTCTGGTGGATTAAGAGTCAGTCTTAGTCAACTACAAAATCGAAATGCAAGTTAAAGCCAACACAAACTTGTTTGTGAGCCAGATGCATGGTTTATTCAACCAAATTGTGGAAAATAGAGCAGTTGGCCATGTCTGGAAAGCATGCATTAAAACAGGAGTGTGGTTGTTTGGGGACATTTGGAAAGTGCGAGTCCTCAGGGGGCAGACGCGGGCAGGGGTGCAGATGTGGGCGGGAGGCAGGCGTGGGGCAGACACAGGGCAGATGCAGGTGAGGGCAGACGTGGGTGGGGGGCAGGCGTGGGCAGACGCGGGGTGGATGCGG
>NW_028021024.1:0-673 GCF_054177405.1 Leptonychotes weddellii
CACTTTGTTCATCCCCAAGTCCTTGCCTCCCTGCCCAATGCTGAAGGCAGTCACCACCTCATGATAACAAATCAGTGATCACCTTCAGTGGGACTGCCAGGTGTTCCGTGGCAGCCCTAGGGGGAAGGCAGGAGTGCCCCAACTTTACCCACAGGAAATGCAGGGTTGGGGGTCCGATACCAGGGGGCAGTAAGCGCTTCCAGGCCAAGGCACGATCCCTCCCCCAGTGGGTCCCTCCCGTGCCCCCCATGCGTCCCAGCACTGGACGTGGCATCATGAGGACTCAGGGCCCAGCTGTGGGGACTCCCCGGGTGTCAGAGGCAGCCAATGTCACTTTCCTGAGGAGGCCGAGAGCCGAGCCGGGGAGGAAGGAGGGTGAATCACACCCCGTTTGTTTTACCAGTTGGGTGGCAGAGCCTCTCAGATTGACCTGAAACCCAAACAGAAACCAAACCCACTGAGAGTGTCGTCACTAGCCTGGGGGACGGTGGGCTCAGTGGTCCAGGGACCCAGAGGTACCTACCTCCCCAGGACACACCTCTGCCCGTCCCCCACGGCTCTGGGCTTGTGGGGGTGGGAGGCCCCAGAGGAGCTGGCACCACCATCCGTGGCCCTGTGAGTCCTGAGCAGCTAGGCTGGGAAGAGGTTAGAGCTGGGGGCAGTTCCTGCTTTA
>NW_028021025.1:0-673 GCF_054177405.1 Leptonychotes weddellii
TTAAGAGTCTGCCTTCGGGTCATGATCCCAGGGTCCTGGGATCGAGGCCCACATTGGGCTCGCTGCTCCACGGGAAGCCTGCTTCTCCCTCTCCCACTCCTGCTGCTTGTGTTCCCTCTCTCATTGTGTCTGTCAAATAAATAAATAAAATCTTTAAAAAATAAAGAAAGAATAAAAAAAAATATCACTGTACATCCTACAGATACTAAAAATGAGAATATTAACAAATTTATGCCAATATATTTGAAAATCTAGATGAAAAACATAAATCCTAGAAATAGCTTATAAAATTGACAATAAAAGAAAATTTTAAATTATTTGAATAGTTGTCATACCATTCAAAAAAACCCACGAATAAAAGTTCAAGGCTAGACTTCCTCACCAGTGAATTTTGGCAAACATGTCAGGATGAAATAATACTGCTATCACACAAACTCTTCTAGAAAATTGAACAGAGTGAGCTCTCTCCAACTTACTTTTTTTTTTTTTTTAAGATTTATTTATTTATTTGAGAGAGAGGAGAGCACGGGGAAAGGGGGGAGGGAGAGGGAGAGAGTCTCAAGCTAACTCTGCTGGGTGCGAAGCCCCAGGAGGGGCTGGATCTCTCACTACCAGACATCACGACCTGAGCTGAAACGAAGAGTCGGATGCTTAACCAACTGCGCCACCTAGG
>NW_028021026.1:0-673 GCF_054177405.1 Leptonychotes weddellii
GGCAGGCCAGAAAGAAGTGGAAGGAAATATTCAACATGCTGAATGGGAAAAATATGCAGCTAAGAATTCTTTATCCAGCAAGGCTGTCATTCAAAATAGAAGGAGAGATAAAGAATTTTTGAGACAAACAAAAACTAAAGGAGTTCATAACCACTAAACCAGCCCTGTAAGAAATTTTAAGGGATACTCTATGAGTAGGAAAGAAGACCAAAAGCAACAAAGACTAGGAAGGACCAGAGAACATCACCAGGAACACTAACTCTACAAGAAATACAATGGCACTAAATCCATCACTCTGAATGTAAATGGATTAAATGTGCCAATCAAAGGACATGGGTTATCAAAATGGATAAAAAAACAAGATCCATCTATATGCTCCCTACAGGAGACTCATTTTATATCTAAAGACACCTGCAGGGACGCCTGGGTGGCTCAGTCGGTGAAGCATCTGCCTTCTGCTCAGGTCACGATCCTGGGGTCCTGGGATCGAGTCCTCCACTGGGCTCTCTGCTCAGCAGGAGCCTGCTTCTCTCTCTCTCTCTGCTGCTCCCCCTGCTTGTGCTCTCACTCTCTCTCTGGCAAATAAATAAAAATCTTTAAAAAATAAATAAATAAAGACACCTGCAGATTGAAAGTGAAGGGATGGAGAACCATCCATTATGCTAATGGACAT
>NW_028021027.1:0-673 GCF_054177405.1 Leptonychotes weddellii
GGAAAGGGAAGGGGAAAGAATCTCCAGCAGACTCTGTGCTGAGATGAGCCCAATTCAGGGCTCCATCTTATGACCCTGAGATCCCGACCTCAGCTGAAACCAAGACTGAGCCACCCAGGCGGCGCCCCAGGAAATCATTTTTAAATTTAAGCCTATCCATGCCAGTTGCACTTGTTCTTATAACTATGTGATTTAATTGAATACTAGGTAAACCAAAGACAAAGGAGTACAAAAAGAAAAAGGGTTTTGGTGTTTTTTTATGAAAATAAAATGAAATATTTTGGAAAAAGTCTAAAGCAAAATCACTTAAAATATTGCTGTTGAATTAGTGCGTAAGATGAACTATAAAATTTTTTAGAAAAGGGTAACAAAAGTTGAGTTATTTAACTAATGTCTGAACTAGAAAGTGTCCCGATTGCATTCATTCATAAATTCAGCCATTTATCCTATGAACAATTATTACTAACTATGTGTGCTAGATAGCTGAGTAGCCAGGAATATAAAAACAAATAAGTCACAGATCTTAAGAAAATAAAGTCTAGTAGGGAAAGGAGCTATGGAAACACATTTATTGCAAGAAAATGTGAAGGAGTGTGTTGTAAGCCTAGAAATGTTGGAACATGTGCGATCTTATTGGTTGCCAAAGGACATTTAAAAATAATTTTCTCCCTTG
>NW_028021028.1:0-673 GCF_054177405.1 Leptonychotes weddellii
TCTGCATGGAGCACTGGGTGTTATGCACAAACAATGAATCATGGAACACTGTATCTAAATCTAATGATGTAATGTATGGGGATTAACATAACAATAAAAAAATTAAAAAAAAACTAAATTGAAATTATAAATGATCATGATCTTATTTAGGTTAGCCTTCTGGAAAAACAGACAACTAGATAAAGGCAGAAATGGTGGTTTGAGTGAACATTACAGAAAGCAAGAACAATTCTGGAACAACAAAGTTTGAACTACTCAGTCAGACCATGGAAAAGTCAAATAGGGCCACTGTCATAAAAGGTAACTATTTTAGCCCAAACAAATCCATTCTAGGGCATAACTCTGAATTAGCACAGGCAGAATATCCTTTCCAGAATAAGGCAGATCACAAGCTGCCACCATGTTGTATCCCCAGCCTCAGTGCCTATCTCCTACAAACTCACCCAGTCCCGTCCTTAACTGTCATGAATCCATGCTCATTGTTGCCTCTCTCCTGGCTCTTCTCTCAGACTGGCAACTCTTCCCTGAACCCCACTCACTTCTCTCCTTCAGGAAGTCCTCCCCATTCTTCAAAAACAAGATCTAATTCCACTCTCTCTGAAGACTTCCTCTATATATTCCAAAGTAGTTATTCTTTCATTCTTCCAAAGCACTTTGGACATGACTCCACTAA
>NW_028021029.1:0-673 GCF_054177405.1 Leptonychotes weddellii
GGTTAATATTTGTAAAGGAATCTAGAACTGGCCCTAAGTAAATAAGTGAGCAGGGGATGATGGTGTGAAGGATTAAAAGGCCAGGCTGGATGGCTGGATAGTGGCTGGAAAGCACCCAGGGCTTTGGCACTGTCTGGAGCTAGGGTTCTTCTGAGTCCTGATCTACCCAGGGCTACCTGACTTGGAGAGAAACCCGTCAATGGCCCTTCCTCTCAGGACCTTCTCTGAGCTGCTGTGTTTGCTGATCAGAGTCTTGGGCTCTGGCAACCAAGCCATGAGGAGGGCCTGAAGTTCAAACAGAGATAGGGTGCTGGTGGCTGACACACATGGAAAGGCATTTCCTGGGAGGCACCTGCCGCTCGCGATGGAGCAGCCTTATGCCTGACACCTACTCCGCTGGGCCACTGTGTTCTAGAGAGAAGCTTCCCTCTTCCCAAGACCAGTGCTGGACGCTGTCCCTCCTGCCCCGCTGAGCTGCCTCTGGTCCAAGAAGTTAGCGAGTGCGATTGCGTCTGGGCACTGTTAGGAGCCCCCACTGGTCAAGGTGAGGCTCGGGTTCTTATTGCTGAGCTTCACTGCACCGTCTGCTTGAGTCGGGGAGCTGGAAGCCCACAGGGCTGCTGCAGCGGTTATCGCTCCTTTACTTGTTCTTAGACAGCTGAGCCGCTGGGGG
>NW_028021030.1:0-673 GCF_054177405.1 Leptonychotes weddellii
GGCAGGCCAGAAAGAAGTGGAAGGAAATATTCAACATGCTGAATGGGAAAAATATGCAGCTAAGAATTCTTTATCCAGCAAGGCTGTCATTCAAAATAGAAGGAGAGATAAAGAATTTTTGAGACAAACAAAAACTAAAGGAGTTCATGACCACTAAACCAGCCCTGTAAGAAATTTTAAGGGATACTCTATGAGTAGGAAAGAAGACCAAAAGCAACAAAGACTAGGAAGGACCAGAGAACATCACCAGGAACACTAACTCTACAAGAAATACAATGGCACTAAATCCATCACTCTGAATGTAAATGGATTAAATGTGCCAATCAAAGGACATGGGTTATCAAAATGGATAAAAAAACAAGATCCATCTATATGCTCCCTACAGGAGACTCATTTTAGATCTAAAGACACCTGCAGGGACGCCTGGGTGGCTCAGTCGGTGAAGCATCTGCCTTCTGCTCAGGTCACGATCCCGGGGTCCTGGGATCGAGTCCTCCACTGGGCTCTCTGCTCAGCAGGAGCCTGCTTCTCTCTCTCTCTCTGCTGCTCCCCCTGCTTGTGCTCTCACTCTCTCTCTGGCAAATAAATAAAAATCTTTAAAAAATAAATAAATAAAGACACCTGCAGATTGAAAGTGAAGGGATGGAGAACCATCCATTATGCTAATGGACAT
>NW_028021031.1:0-673 GCF_054177405.1 Leptonychotes weddellii
GTGTAGAGTGTAAATGTGACAGAGGAGAGCATAAATTTCTCTCATTCAAAGCCAGTGCATTGTATATGTTTCTTCTCATAGATCGCTGTAATCAGAAGTGTTGGGATTATATCTCATTCAAATCCATTGAATGAGGTCTGCCCACTATTTATTTTCCCCAAGGAATGACAGACTTTAAAGAATGCTTATTTTTGTTTGGTCGATTGGTTGTTTATTTTCCATTGCCTTAGGGAGCAGACTTTTGCATTTATTTGTTTCACTTGTTCTAAAGTTCATACTAGGGTTTGAAGAATAGGTAGAAACTTGGGTTTATTTTTCCCTTATAGTTTTGACATCTACTAATAAAATTAGCATAATATTAGAAGTGAATTATTTTTTTTATTTTGCCTTCTTATTCTCTATTCCCAGTGAAATTAAGACAATGGTCTCATTAAAACAAATGATAATAAGATATGCTATCTTCAATAATCTGTCAATGCCCATTGCCTGAGGGAAGCTGTATCCTAAGCTTGTATTTTATGCTGAACTCTGTTTCTTCCCTTGATGTCCAGATGAACCGTAAGTTGTGCTTATCCTTTCACCAGGAAATTTTACTTCCTCTCTTCCTTTCTTCTCTCCTTGGTTTTTTTTAAATCAAATTTATGTTGGATGATACAAACTAACACTCAGGTGT
>NW_028021032.1:0-673 GCF_054177405.1 Leptonychotes weddellii
AAGGTTCTTGAAGCAAACAAGGCAATTAATCTTAAGCAATTCAAAGGGTAGACTTTACTATTTCTGGAGATGAGTTTTCTATAGGTAAGGCAAAAGCAGGCAAGCCTAGGAATCCCCCAAATCTGGTAGAGCCTGTTCTAGATAAGCGAAGCATGTTCTGTTGTTTTCAACAAGACAGAAAGAAGGTCTCTGCTGGGCTATGCGGTCCTATAACTTAGTAACCCGTGATTGTATTCCCACACTGGATCATATGGTAATTCTAGCTATAATTTTTGGAGGACCCTCCATACTGTTTCCCACAGTGGCTGCACCAATTTACATGCCCACCAACAGTGCACAAGGGTCCCCTTTTCTCCACATCCTCGCCAACACTTGTTGTCTCTTGTATTCTTGATGACAGCCATTCTGACAGGCATGAGCTGAGATCTCATTGTGATTTTGAGTTGCATTTCCCTGATGATAGTGACACTGAATCCCTTTTCACGTACCTATCACCCATTTGCATGTCTTCCTTGGAAAAATGTCTATTTAGTTCCTCTGCCCGTTTTTTAAATTGAATTTATTATTGGTGTTTTTTTTTTTTTTAAAGAGTGTATTTATTGATTTGAGGGAGAGAGAACACAAGTGGAGGGGAGGGGCAGAGGGAGAAGCAGACTCCCCACTGAGCAGGGAG
>NW_028021033.1:0-673 GCF_054177405.1 Leptonychotes weddellii
CTTTTAATAGCTTCTCTAGGCCACAAGCCAAGCCAAATACTTGATACCAGACTTTGTCTACAATAACTACAGATTTGAGTGAATTTCTGTCTTCATGCAGTCCCCTAAATATCCTGAGGTTTCTGCAGCTGTTGGGAAGTGATCTTCCTTGCTCACCTGGTAAGCTGTGAGGAATTCTATAAGCAAAGTATCAGGCTGACATTTCCAAGGAGGCTTTATTGACTCGATATAGTTCAATCTTAGTTCCTTACAGCTGTCTCATCATATCTGAGTCTATGCAGTTCTTTCTTAGCATGAACATTCTAGTCAAAGCCTTGGTTGTATAACCAGTGTTTGACTGTGTCTTACCACAATGAGAACAGATTTTTTACTGAAATTATGCAAATACACATATTGGCATAAAAATATAAGAATAGTTACTGAGATTTTCTGAATTCTGGAGGAATCAGGAATGGAGAAAAGATAAATCTTTCATTTTTTTACAAAGGTATATTTTCTGCCACCGCTGCACGTCAGTTAAAAGTTTTCTTATATTTGTAAAAAACAAAACATTTTTAAAAAGGTTTATTTAAATTCCAGTTAGTTAACATACAATGTAATATTAGTTCCACGCGTACAATAGTGATTGTACATTTTCATACAATACCCAGTTCTCAACAACAAAAAAATGCAC
>NW_028021034.1:0-19212 GCF_054177405.1 Leptonychotes weddellii
GACCCTGGGATCATGACCTGAGCCGAAGGCAGATGCTTAACGACTGAGCCACCCAGGCGCCCCTCTTTCCATTTTTATAAATGAAAAAAAGATTGGGATTTTATAAATCACTTGGCAAGATCACAGTACCAGTAAATCAGAGCTAAGATTTTAACCAGGCTGTCCCTGCTCTGGGCCATATACACTCAAAACTATACCAATGTTGCTGACTGTTCTTGAGCCTTTCTGTGGATGTAGCCCCATCTGACCCTGTCCTTCCAGTAAAATCTCAAGCATGTAGAGACTGGTTAAGAGTGGGAGCCCAGACAAAAATGGACAGGGAAAGAAACAACAAATGTTGGAGAGGTTGTGGAGAAAGGGGAACCCTCTTACACTGTTGGTGGGAATGCAAGTTGGTACAGCCACTTTGGAAAACAGTGTGGAGGTTCCTCAAAAAATTAAAAATAGAGCTACCCTATGACCCAGCAATTGCACTACTGGGTATTTACCCCAAAGACACAGATGTAGTGAAAAGAAGGGCCATATGCACCCCAATATATGTTATTTTTGTAAAATAATGAGTGTGTTGGAAAATATCATCTAATGGCTACATCCATTGAGGGATCTGTGGAACTTTTGATTTTGGATAAAACCATATCTCTTTGACCATCTGGGTCACCATGTCAAAGTTTCAATGGCCTACAGATGTGTTAAACTAGGTAATGAGTTCTCTGGAGTCCTTGAGGCAACAGACCTAGCTCTGACTCTTTCTCAACTGGGCATGATTTCCAGTGTTGGCAGCAACCAAACTAGCCTTGTACCATGTACAGTAGCTCAGAGTCCTTTCTTTTGAAGGAGTAAGGGTTAATACTGCACAGAATAATGAGAGTAGGACAAAATAGTACTGCGTTCCATCTATTTGATAAAAGCAATACTGGAGTCCAGGGAATATTGAGCAAATCTTGATTGTGATTATTCTTGAAACTGTAGCTTGATTATCTCTACTGCTTTTATTAGATGAAAGAATTTTGTTACACTATGTAATATTGCTGCTGATGAACATTTTTTGATGAGTAATGCTAAATAAGAAGAGGTCTTACCCTCCATTAAGAAATTATTTAAGGCCCAGCCTCATACTTTGTTAATTAAAACATATCAAATATGCATAATAGTGACAATTTCTTCATTACATTTGCCAATGACTCTATGAATGTCTGTTGATACCCAGGGGTTGGATTATTCTAGTTAATTATTGTGATTTTATGCTACCATAACACCTTCTATCCCAAGGAGTTACTAAGCATGATGAAAACTTTAGTCCTATCAGTATTTATGAATCTCTTTACCTGTTAAATGAAAAGGCAGCTTGAGATAAATTACCCTGGGTAATTATTAATCAAGAGCTTAATTTTAATGATCACCTGCTGCACAAATAAAATAAGAAAAGCAATGAAATCACCATTATCAAGGTAAGTCATATGTGTCTCTGAGGGATGCTATTTTTAGCAATGTTCATTAAGAATTTTTGTAAACTCTGAATGGAATAACAGGATGGTAGAACAAAACTAAAGAGATAGCACAAATATGTAATTAAGTAATAGGAAGCATCTTATTTTACACTTGTTGACAATTGCTTTGGGATTGTCCTTTTGTTGTTTAATATGTACATGTCTAGTTCTACAACCAGGTTGAATATTTCTGTAAGGCAGTGTCCACACTGTCCCAATGATTCGAATTTCGCCATGAATGACCAGAACCTAATACAAATTCAGAACTAACTCTTCCCTAACTTTAAGAGGTAAGACAAAATTATTTTGGACAAGTGAGAAGGGTCAGAAAGGAATAAGATATGAAAAGATATGATGGTTAATTGGGATATTCCCTCCCAGAAAAACTGATTTTGGCTTTTTGCATAAGCATAGGAAAGCATAAGCTTCCATTATTTAGGACCAAGGAAATCATGCATTTTAAAGACCTATATCCTTGTATTTCCCTCCTTGCATTGTTTTTTTTGGGTGTCAGTTGTGCGGAGTTTCATGGCAATGCCATTAAATATAATAAACTGAGAGCTGTTTCTTGCTACTAAATGGGGTCTTCTCCATTTTCTCTATACAGTTGTGACTGATTTCATTCACTCATTCCTTCCAAATCCTTCCTCCCTCCCTCCTTTCTTCTCTCCCTTCCTCCCCTGATATCTATTTCTCTCTTTCTTTATTAGTAGCACAAAGCAACATGTCTTTCCATATGATTGAAATTTGTCTGATACTATTAAAATTAAAGACTTTAGGGACACCTGGGTGTCTCAGTCAGTTAAGCGTCTGCCTTCGGCTCAGGTTATGATCCCAGGGTCCTGGGATCGAGCGCCGCACGGGGCTCCCTGCTCAGTGGGGAGCCTGCTTTTCCCTCTCCCTGCCACTCTGCCTACTTGTGCTCTCTCTCTCTCTGTCAAATAAACAAATAAAATCTTTAAAAAAAAATTAAAGACTTTACTAAACCAAGTTCAAGTGATTAACTGAGGAGAGTATTCAAAAGATAGTATTGTAGCTTCCTCATTTATCATTTTCACAAATGTTTCATGACACCTGCTATTCATAAATGCGACCTTGCCTTGACTTCTTGGACCTAGTGGCCTAGGAATGCATATGTTTTTGCAGCCTGTAGGATGAGAGCAAAACAAAATCTAGCCTTCCAGATCCTCTAAGACTGGCATTTTCTGAAATCTCTTCCTAATGATGGAGCGACATTTCCCTATGATGTGAAAGATACTACACTTGCAGTTCTTTCTAATTGTCTGCATTGACTCTGAGTCAGACAATTAGGACAGGGAAATTGGAGAAGATAAAATGGCCACTTAGTTCCTAATAAAGTATAGAGCTGCAGTTCTAAAGCACACAGGGTAAACTTCACTCTTGGTAATTGTTCTCACCTTTGCCCCCAGGGCTCACTGCTGAGGGGCTTAGACACTCATCACCTGAGCTTCAAATCTTGGCATCACCGGTTACTACAGAGAATGGTGAGATAAGCCGGTAGGAAAAGCTGTAAAAATTGGGGAGCAGGAGAAAAATATTTATCCATCTCTTTTCATCAGCACCACTCATACAGCTATGAAAAACTGAGCTAAATCTCCCTGTAGTAGAAAGTGACATAAAAAATGAAATATTGCCATATAACAAGGGCCACAAGGGAAATGTCTACATAGTCCTTTGGGAACACAGGAAAATATATAAACAGCTTTTAATGGCTTAATTGGTAAACTGCAGGGAATTTGGTAGATCTGGGAATCCTTGTCTGATTCAGGGAACAGTGAGCTCTGTTTGGATCAGAGTGGATATTATGGGAAGCCAGAGGTCTGCAGATAAGAAATTAGCTTGTCTGGGGCCATGGCAAAGTTATAGAATACAGGACCAGTGAAGCTCCTCTTCCAAATAAGCTCCTTCATCCTATACAACTCAGTCTTAAGGAACTGATCTGTCCCCTGATAATAGAATTTCTAGGTCTCCAAAGGCTTCTCAGAGGTGAGGGATTTGCCTGACATGAAGGAGCCTTCAATGTGTGTCTCTACAAGGAGCATTGATTATACAAGTGAGCATAGGATTCCATCATTTCCTCAGTAGCACTGTTGGGTCAGACTAAAAGCAGCATTAGAGATCTGCTGGATGATGGTGCCCAGGGCTTTGTGCCAGGAATCACAAAATGAATACAAGGTGGCATCTGATTTCAAGGACCTTAAAGTACAGATAGGTACTCTGTCAGCTATTTGGATAAACATTCTCACATGAATCAGAATTTTACAAGGCAATGAGCATAGGAGGGTAAGGGTTCTAAGTGTTACTCTTCAGACCCATGATTCAAATTGTGACATTTTGTAAACCCATTCAAGATGATGAAGTTTTGTATCCTGGCTCTGCAATTCACCATATATGAGACATTAGGCAATTTATCCTCTTTAAAGTTTGGGTTTCTCATCTGTAAAATGAGAATAATAGTATATCCTCTCAAGGTGATTGTGACGTGATGAGATTAAATATGTGGGGGGTGGGGCGAGGTGGTGGCACTTATCACTATGATTGGTCTGATAGGTATTTAGTGAATGATAGCTATTATTTTTAGAGAAAATCAACTGGCAACCTATGGTAAATATGGCAGGGGCTTTAAAAGGATTTCTTCCAAGATTATGAGGGAAGAAGTTAAATAGTAAACACAAAAAGGCTCCAAATATTTATGAGATGAATCGAAGTTAGTTCTCAAGCTTGTCTGATGATTTCCAATTTTACATACTGGAGAAAATCAGTTTCTGTTGATGATTGGCCATTTTACCCATAGTTTCTCTTCTCCTCCATTGTGGTGCTTTAAAATCAAAGCTGATATAATGAATAAAGTCTACTTGCTTTTTAATATATTTTCTTATAATGTTATTTCTGTAATCCCTCCTTCTTCTTAAAGTAAATAATTATAAATTGTTAAAAATTATGGAAGCCTGAATAAGGGGAGGCATTAAATTCTCCATACTTTATGTTATCATTATCTAAGTGGTAAATGCAAACAGCAAGATCATATACTTAATTAATAAGAAAGGTCAATATCTTTCATAGTTATATAAGCCTAGGAGTATCTGCCTTTCCAAGAACAAGACTGTTTTCTGTTCTTGCTTCCCCTTACCTCTCCCACACAAGTCAAAGTGAAGTCCATTGAGAAATTTCTCTTCCTCAACAGAAACTGCATCAGTTGTTAAAGTATTAAACATTGTCACCACTTTTGAAGGTTACTGCTGTGTGATTAAGAGCCCAAGGGTACCCCAGGCTAATTATGTTGCTGGTTTTAGTCCAAAAAATAACTTATTCTTGCAACTTATTAGTAAGCTTAGTGGATTGGTAAATCAAGAAGATATTAAAACAAACTGATTTTCCTTAGCTTTGCCAAAGCACTTGGGTTATAGAATAAGGTGTTTAAGGTCATTAAAGGTTAAAAGATTTGTAGGCTTGATGCTTATTAAGCAAAGCTAATTTGGTTTAAAAGTAGCAAAGCATTTACTTCACACTTGGAATTTTTAGCAAATTAACTCTCATCCAGTGTTAAAGGAGTCCTGGGTTTGAAAGGAAATTCAAGTCTTGAGTTTAGGTGAGAAGATGGGAAATGTGAGGAAATAATTTTGTGTCTAAATAACATGGGAAGGGATAGGTTCTTATTTCATAGTTTCTGGTCCTTAAAGGATAATTATCTTTAGCAACATCTGTCATATGGAAGCTTTTTCTCCTTGTTTTCCATGGGTTTACAATGACTTAAATACTTTTTGAAAGTCATCATTACTAATTACAAGCAAACATCAGAATCTGAGTCACTATGTTTTTGAAGATGTGAAAGTCTCTTTCCCCTCACTTTTGAAGACCGTCCACTCCTCTTTTCTATTTAAATTGTATGTAGCCCTGAGGACCCTGCTCAGCCTCCTTGGCCTCTATGCCATTTTCTTTTTCTTTTTTTAAAGACTTTATTTATTTATTTGAGAGAGAGAATGAGAGAGAGCACATGAGAGGGGGGAGGGTCAGAGGGAGAAGCAGGCTCCTCGCCGAGCAGGGAGCCCGATGCGGGACTCGATCCCGGGACTCCAGGATCATGACCTGAGCCGAAGGCAGTCGCTTAACCAACTGAGCCACCCAGGCGCCCCGCCTCTATGCCATTTTCAGTGACTGTGTCAATCCCAGGCAACTCCCAAAGCAATACCTGGTGGAGCACTTGAGTCTATGCTATCCCAGGGTGTTCAGTCATTCTCTCACCAGTGAAAAGTTATCCTTCCCAAACTTTTCAAACTATTCAAAGGTAGAAACAGTGATGCTGCCAGATGGCTCCACTAGGTTGCCATGAAATGATCAGGTATCCTTGGAACTGTCCCTTTTCTGGCCTCCCTTTTTACCCCTGGGGCTTGTCATAATACAGTGGCTGGATTAGTGTTGTTACCTGGGCCTAGGGGCCATGGCCAGACTAGGCTGAGCCATTTGACAACTAATTCAATACTTTACCTCACTAGTGTTCTATGCTAATTAAGTGAACTAACTAGCCCCATATTTAGGATAGCAAAGATAGACTTAATGGAAAGAAACAACAGCAGGGAAAACACAATTGCTGTTTCACTTTATAGTTGGGAATAGGGGATGCTGAAAGGTTGTAGAGAGCAGGGGATGGAGCAAACTTATTTTTGAGTGGGATTCCTGCATGCCTCCCTAGTGGTAGCAGAACTTACCCAGGATTTATTTGCTTGGGGCCTGAAGCAACCCCTGAGAGAGAACCCTGTCTAAGGGAAGAATGGTCTGGAAAGCTTCCGTTGTTGGAGGTGAGTGACAATTCTATATGCAAAATGGAGCCCATTACTTGACTTTGTCTCTTGAGCCAACCCCCTGAAGGAGTTATTTATCAGGTCAGTGTAGCACAGTGGTGAAAAACAGAAGTTCTACAAGGGCTTTGGACCTAAAAGTGTTCTTTGGGTGTCCTTCCCTGTAACAGAGCATGACTCCAGGGGAGATAGGAATTTTTCCATTTATCACAGTAATAGCTTACTAACACTTTGCACTTCGAGGCTCTAAAGCCTCCTGCTGTAGCAGGAAACAGACTTGGTAGTTCCTTGTGAACACTCAGTGGGAAACAGAAACATATGTAGGGTCTAGAGAAAAATGAATGACTTCTTCAGAATTTCTGTTCAGTTATCCTGTCAAATATATCTGTAATTACTAGCTTAGCCAAGATCCTCCTCCACCCCCACCTCCCACTCCCACTTTTATGTTTTTGTTGGATTGCTCAAGATATCTGTAAAATCCAAGCACATTATCAGTCACTGTTCTTTCAAATTACCATGAAAACAAAAGGCTTAAGTTTTAGAAAAACAACTGAAGAGAGTTAGCGAGGGAAATATAGATAGAATAGGGACAATAAATACGTTTTTTTGTTCTGCTCAATTTCTTCCCCACATGTTCACCCTAACTTCTTATCTTTAAAGATATTTATGAAATAACAGGTGATGTCCCTTCTCTCAGGAATATATACTCTATAGTCAAAATGGAGGATTGAGTTTTCCTGGGGCCATCTTCAGTTTACCCTAATGGGGCTTAGCCAGCTCTGAGAAGGGAGAATCTTAAAATATCATGAGCTGGCATATTTAGATGAATCATGTTGTATAAATATTATGTTCCTGGATTTGGACTCTTAAGAAGCAAAGTACATTGTTCCCTTATAGGAGGCTGCCTCTGGTGGAGACCAGGGGTTTCTTTTACTGTAAACAGCAAGAAAAATGGGAATGAAAAGAGAACTGGTAATTGAAATGTTTGAATGAGAGTTAAGCATTGTTTCTGAATAGGGATTTATCCATTCTGAAGCAGAGAATTTAAAAAGTCAAGGGGGAAAAGAATTCAGGAATAAAAACGAAGACCTCGCACTGTTAGTTAAAGAGTAAGGAGAATTGCGCTTTCTCAGAGTACTGTGTTTTCTCTTCTGTATTTTTTTTTTAAAGATTTTATTTATTTATCTGACACACAGAGAGAGACACAGAGAGGGAACACAAGCAGGGGGAGTGGGGGAGGGAGAAGCAGGCTTCCCACCGAGCAGGGAGCCCGATGCGGGGCTCGATGCGGGGCTCGATGCGGGGCTCGATGCGGGGCTTGATCCCAGGACCCTGGGATCATGACCTGAGCCAAAGGCAAGATGCTTAACGACTGAGCCACCCAGGCGCCCCTCTCCTCTGTGTTAAAAGAAGGCCAGACTTGAGAGTTGGTGATATGTGGATAATCATGAAATGGGACATTTGCTGGATTTAAGTGATGAACAGGGGAAAATCACCAGGTAGTAAAGAAATGGATATGCAGTTTGGGCTAAATTCTGAGCAGAGTGAGTTTATGTGGGTAAGTGGAAGGAGCTCAGTAAAAGTCAGTCACAGAGCAAAAAATGAGATTATTTAGGTACTCAACAATGGTTTCTAGTGAGCCTCAGAGAAAGTTGCCAAAGAAAAACCAGAGCTGGGCAGAGGTTAGAGGGGTAAAAACAGATTTCATTCAAGATGACAGTAATAGAGGAGATGAGACCTCATCATAGAACTGGGGTCAAGTCCAAATATAACATGAGCAAGTGGGAATTTGCTGCCAAGGATCAGGGTGAAGGTCAGTGGCTGAAAAATTACTAAAAGGAAACATCAAGGGTAAGGAGAATTCTGACTAAACTGACCTAACAGAATTCTTGCTGAAGACAGACCACAGTGATCAGGTATCACCCAGAGGGTGATGGAGGATGATGAACCTGATCAGATATTGAGGATGGGAGGGTTCTTTCTAAACTAACTTAGCACAATTCTTGCTAAAACTGGATTTTATGAGCAGGTGCCCAGATGGGCTTAGGGGACAGTTTAGAACCTGAGTAAAGTTTGGTCAAGCAAACAATCTTTCTCAAAGCTTTATATGAGTGAACATATGTGTGGGAGGCTGGACTAGGAGAGTGATATTCATACTGAAGCCATCATTTCCATTGCTGGAATTGAAAGACTGAGTTAAAAGGGAGCAGAGAACTCTAGTGCTGGTTTGTCATGGCCAAAATTTATTGCTGGTATTTAACCAGGAGCATTGAGGAATTTTTTCAGCTGAATGTTCCAAGAAAACTTCTGCTTCCCTTCTTTAAACGCCTCCCCAGGAGGTGCTTGGTTGTTGGAGCAGGGCTGGTCAGAGGAAGAGTTGCTCTGTGGTGGCAGAGTTTAATTGCTTTTTCTCATAAAAGTCCTGCTTGACAACTGTGCATGCTTCGGTATGCTGCTTCCAAACTGGTTCAGGAAATCTAGGTGCTAATTTGCCTCATCTGAGACCATGGCATAAAATTCTCCCACAGTCCATCAGAAAGTGTACCTGGCACAGAACATTTGCTGTGTTCCCTGACAACCATGTGCAAGTTGAATCATATTTTAAAGATTTCTAATGAGTCTCACTATTTAAAAGACTAGGATCATTATATTTGAATAAATCTGGATATTGGTTATCTAAATATTGGTTAGTTATAGCTAAAGAAACACAATGGAAAAAAATGGAAAAAGATCACCATCATAATTATTATGTTGTCAACATATTAAGCCCTTGTGAGTCATTGTGCTAAGTAATAAAGTCACATGCATTTTCTCATTATATTGTTTGGGGTCCCAGGATAACACACTTTTGTGGGTACTGCAACAAACATATACCACTTTACAAAGGGATTTTCTTTATATGGTTACCACACTGACCTCTAAATTAGTTGAAAATTGTAGACCTTGAGGTATAATAATATAGTATATATAATAAAATATAATAGGCTTGTGGCACCTTGTTATGATGCAATAATTTGAATTTTGGTGCAGGTGATGAGTTCGAAATGTGAGGTTATGTTCAGATTCCTGCAATGTACTTTGGAGGAATGGCTGGGTTAGTTGTGTGTTCGGAAACAGACTTGCATGCTACCACTTTTGAGAGTCAAGATTATATCAAGCTATTTCTGTAGGAGACCCATGGGGAGGGAGTCTTATCAAATGGGTTAAGAGTTGACTTGAAGGGGGCGCCTGGGTGGCTCAGTTGGTTAGGAGACTGCCTTCGGCTCGGGTCATGATCCTGGAGTCCCGGGATCGAGTCCCGCATCGAGCTCCCTGCTCGGCAGGGAGTCTGCTTCTCTCTCTGACCCTCCTCCCTCTCATGCTCTCTGTCTCTCATTCTCTCTCTCTCAAATAAATAAATAAAATCTTTAAAAAAAAAAGAGTTGACTTGAAGGGACCTATACAGGTCAAATTTGAAATAATTTGGACCAGCTTAATAAAAAAGATGATGATATTAAGAGTGGTGAACTGAGATGAGAGATACATGGGCTCTTGTTTTACTGTTTTTCCAAGTTTGTTGAGAGCATGAGCAATTTCAATACTAACTTACTGTCTTTGTCACAAATCAGGGCATGCAGTTCTATATATCTTCTCTTCCATGTCATACATGTATACACACATACATATATATATTTGTATTCTTTAGGGCACCACTATATTTCCCATTTCATAACATTTAAATCATAATGAAAATATGGCTGCAGACCACAGGAAGAACCTATGCTATGACAAAAGTTGTTCCTTAAGCTTATGTCCAATTACAGAAACAAATTTCCAAAGAAATATGAAGTTCAAAATGAGAGAAACCATATGCTTTTAAAGATCTCTCTGATTTCATTGCAAAATGCCTAGTTTAGGTTTTCCCTGTGGTATCAGGATAGGAACATTTTCTGCTCTATTTATTAAGAGGAAAAAGATTTTCTATAATGAAAATTGGTCCCCAAATGGGACTAATGCTGATGAGTTAGAAAGGATACTAAAACACTATCAATCACAATGTCTGAAGTTTAACTTTCCAATTCTCCAGGATTTTCAAAGAAAAATTAATTTTACCCATAGACAAATGTGTTACTAGTTAATAAAACAAAGCCCAGATCACTGTCAGTGAAAGTGAAAAACAAGGAATTTGCATAGAGCTCTTCTCTATTTGAATAGGACCACTGAATTGAATAGTGCTAACTCCAAGACCTGAAAGGTGATGTGGATGACAGAAAATTATTTTGCCTGAGGAAATATGTGGCTACTGAACTATAAAATATCCAGGGAATCTGTGTTAGTGATAGACTACACTCTTGTTTTTGGAGCAGTTATCCTTGCAGTTACCGAGGGACTGTGGACATGGTTATACCAAGAATTCTAGGTATTTGGCAGTAGTATATAGTAATTTATCTACCAAAATACCACTAAGACCATAGAACATATAATGCAACCAACTGGTTTCTCCTAGGGTTGGTCTTCTTGGGGAGCGGTATGAGAGTAGGTGTATGACTCAAACCAGTAGAATTAGAATCGGGCCTGGGATTTGTGCTAAAAAAATACGAAGCAGTATTTTCAGTAATCAGAATAAGCTAGACTCAGCTGCAAGAAAAAATAATCCTTGACAACTTAATTTCTTGCTCACATCAAATCCAGTTCGGATTTCACAGCCCTGTGCTGTGTTATAGACCCTCTCTCTGAAACATGGCTTCTAACAGGATGCAGCCCATTTTGTATTTTATGAACACCCTTAAACAAGATGATTTATTGAGCTGTTTTGCAGGATTTTGTCAGCTACCAACACCCTTGCCAGCTGCAGCATCTTTTTTGACAAGTTCAGGCTGTTCTCCCTTATTGCAGCAAACTGTGTCCTGATATTTTCATACAGATTAGTCTTGTCATATCAACTAAATTCTACATTATTTGAAAATAGAGTTCTGCATCCCCATAGTCATAAGTACAGTTTAGGGGACATAATAGTTTCTCAAACAAGATTTCTTGGTTTTTTGATTCATTGGTTCTCAGAGGTATTTGACATTGCAGCTCTTTTCAGTTTATGTACTCAGACATTTTATACAAAAGGAACAACAAAACTTCTGAATTCTGTCTATAAATCTTCCTATTCTTTTCATCTTTGTTACTAGCCAGTAAAAGAGCAAGGGGCTAAGTTGTAATGTTTCAAGTCACGGACCTTCTCTGACCCCACAATCTATCTCTCCCTAGGTATTGTTCCGAGTTGAACATTGGTAACTGATGGATGCTTCCCATCCTGCTGGTTCACATTACCACTGGTAACACAAGGTGTGTAGAATATTTTATACTTTGCTACATTTCTACTGACTGCTTTGCCACCCTTGTAGGTTGAGTGCTGGTGTCTAAGATGGTTTATTGTTCTAGTGCCATTAGCTGCGGTCTAAGTCTTTTGGGAGGCAGCAAACTGTTACCTGGAATCAAATATGCTAACTGAGGAGCCTCAGTCAGCATAAGTAGCAACAATCCATCATATAAACACCAATTTTGGTCTACTTGGCATGCCTTCTAGAACCATCTTTCAGCAAGGAATTTCTAATCTATCTTAAATTTACATCTTAAAGTAAATAAAAATGGAGACCTATGGGTCAATATAAATAAGAGAACTGACTCAAAATAATTTTTACTCTTTAACCTGAAATGTGCTCTCAGATTCAATATTAGTTTTATTGGTATTGTCTTAATCTTCAAGGAATTTTATCATTAGACATCTTTACAGCAAGAAAAAAGGGTCAAAGGGCAATATTTCTCCTACTGAGTCATCGAGGTACCCCATTGGAGGCCTTTGTCTGAGGTCTGATTTGCCTGACACAAATGACGTCCCACAGTGGCTGTCAACAAAGTGGTCAAATAGGGTAGCCTTGCCTTCCCAAAGAAAATATATGATGAACAGCCAAGGAGGCGTAGCTAATGAGAAATAGGGGTTCTTTAAAGAGTTGAGATCTCTTAGTAAGAGGAAAACATGTCTGTTGAAAGGGTGCTGAGCAACACTTCTCTTTAAACTCACCCTAGATTTTTTTATCTCTTTTTTTTCTCACTCAAATAGAATAGTGTGGAGGACCACAGGGAAAGGGAGGGAAAACTACATGGGAATAAATCAGAGAGGGAGACAAACCATGAGAGACTGTGGACTCTGGGAACCAAACTGATCATTACAGAAGGGAGGGGGTTGGAGGGCTGGGGTAACCAGGTGATGGGTATTAAGGAGGGCATGTGTGGTGATGAGCACTGGGGGTTATACGCAACTAATGAATTGTTGAACACTACATCAAAAACTAATGATGTACTATATGCTGGCTAATTGAACATAATAATAAAAAAAAAGAAAAAGAAAAAAAAAAGAAAATGAATTCATCCAACATGTAGAATAACATCTTAAAATTCCTGGGACTGCTCCAGTCCTTTCTCTTCTGCCTGAGTCTAACAGCCCTGTTCTATAATCAGTCCATTGCTGTCCTTTCACCAAGGCCCTATTGCTGCAGCTCTGTTCCTGCCAGGAGTCCTTGTCACCACTGCTTCTTGGCAGATCTTCCTGGGAGCTAGTGGTACTTTCATTAATTTCAAATGCAGATGCCTGACACAATCCATTAGTTTTAGAGTCACATTCTCCTGGCTTGGACTGGCTCTGTCTGAATTTTCTGCCTCCAAGGTCAAGGTCAGAAGAAACTCAGGCCTGACAGAAAATGAAGAGAGGGGCGCCTGGGTGACTCAGTCTGTTAAGCATCTGACTCTTGGTTTTGGCTCAGGTCATGATCTCAGAGTCATGAGATGGAGCCTCAAGTTGGTCTCTGGGCTCAGTGTTGGGGGGGGCAGGGCGGGGTTCTGCTTGAGATTCTCTCTCCCTCTCCCTCTGGCTTTCTCCCTGCTTATGCACAAAATTTTTAAAATCTTAAAAAAAATGAGGAGAGAGGAAAAGAGGAAGATGAAAGATGAAGAAGAGGAGGACACCCTCTAAAGTTGGAAAGCAGAGCATAGAGCTGAGTATCTTAAGACCAGAAGAGATTGGGATTTAGGTGTAAAGATGTAAAAAGAAATATAGACTCACCATGGTGTTTAATCCGGAGAACTAGTCTGGCCCAAGAAAGTGTGATAATGATAGTGATGATGTTGATGATGATGATGATAACAATAATTAACATTTATTGAGTGGTTATTATAGTCAGGGCACAGTTTTAAGTTGTTTTCCATGTATTTCTCATCTGTTCCTTATAACATACCTATGAAGTATATGCTGTTAACTTAGAACATATGAAGTTCAGGAATTGGGAAGTAGCTTGCCTAGGGCCACATAGGTAATGAGCACAGAGCTGAGATTCGGACTTAATTCTAATTAATATGTGGTATGTGAAAAAAAATGTGGTATGTGTCTTATTTTTTCTTAGCTCATATTGTAGTGGACATTGTAGGTATTCTGCTCAGATCCCCTCTGATGACCTTTACCAGTTCTGGGTGCATAGCTACTAACTTCTGTGTGCTTCCCCTACAACTTTCTTTAAAGGACTACCCTTGGGCTATTAGAGCCTCTGGACCACAGCAGGAAGTGCTTAGTCATTTACAGCCCCCTCCATAGCACCAAACCAACGACTGACTGCTGTAGCAGTATGAAAACCCAGCACCTTCATGTCAAGTTGGGACAATTCTTTTTTTTTTTTTTAAGATTTTATTTATTTATTTGAGAGAGAGAGAATGAGAGACAGAGAGCATGAGAGGGAGGAGGGTCAGAGGGAGAAGCAGACTCCCTGCAGAACAGGGAGCCCGATGCGGGACTCGATCCTGGGACTCCAGGATCATGACCTGAGCCGAAGGCAGTCGCTTAACCAACTGAGCCACCCAGGCACCCAAGTTGGGACAATTCTTAAACTGTGATAAACTACAGTGAAGTTGATCTCTAGAGCTCCTTATAGGCTCAAACTGAGTCTGAGATGTTATCTAAAATCATGCCTTGCTTGGGCTCTTCCCAGTCCTTATCCAGCAACTCCAACCTTTCACCAGTCTCTCCTGGGAGTGTTTACTAATAAGTCATGGTGCACCAATATTTGTCTCAGTATCTGTTTCTGGAGAATCTGAATTAGGACAAATAAGGTTTGGTCTCACTCCAAATTTGACCTTGGAAAAAGAAATAATTATAATAAGGGGGATTATGTAATACTAATGGTCAATATCTAATAAAAAAACTTAAAAAATTATCTCAATACTTTGGATTCACACCCCATTTACCCTTGATTCATTAATTCATAATTCATTCATTCCTTCATTGGTTAGACATATATATCTACCAAGTACCTGGCATCTTTCTAGATGCTCACAAATGCACTTAATGTAGAGGGAAAAGAGCAACATTGTCTGCATGTGCTTTAAGGCCCTGTGCAACCTTTTTACTATGCCCAGTCTAATTTTTCCTAGGATCTGGGTTTAGAGTTTAGAGCTCTTTTTCATGGTTGAATTGGTATATCAGTCAGAGAATCTGGGGCTGGGAGTGGTGGTCGCAGGATTCAGTGTAGAAACTATATTCACTATAGGTTGGTTAAATGTGCTACATATAATAGTTTTTGAACCACCGACTGGCCTCTATAATTCTTGGAACTTCATCATAGGAGAGAGGGAAAGTCATAGAAGCACAATATCCCACCAGTGCAAATGCTGATGCTAAGATTAAGTGTGGGGATGAGATTTCATCTCTGTTGGAGGGCCTCTGTACATGAGACAGAATAGAATTTATGGAGGAAAGTACATAAGCCCAAGACTTCCACTGTGTTTATCTCACTACTCCCCTTTTCACCTTATAAAAAAATATGTATTATCTACACATTCTATCATCTATTATACAGTCTCTCTCATTCAATAACCCTGGTCTGTTTTCCAGGGTCACAGATGTTGTATCTATTTAGCCATAATATGCTGTTTTTTTCCCTAGTGACATTCTCTATTTTTCTAATCCGGAAGGTGAACATATGCAATGTTTCAACAGGAATATAAAAACAAAATTCCTAACAATGACGTCACCATATTAACTCATATATAGTATCAACCATGGTTTTGGTTATTTTTTTTTTTTTAAGAAATCAATATGAAAAGGAGAGCTCAAATTTTGTGAGTGTTTGTGTAAGACATCAAACTTTTGTAGAAATAAATTTGAATGAATACCATTTAGAAATACTACACAAAATATTTGGCATGAATTCTGGCACACAGGGAAGACTAAAAGTTAGTGAAGGAGAATGTCCGGCTAAGGAAACTCACAAGTTAAAACCTCTTGCACTAAGGGGTGCCTGGGTGGCTCAGTTGTTATGCGTCTGCCTTCGGCTCAGGTCATGATCCCAGGGTCCTGGGATTGAGCCCCACATCTGGCTTCCTGCTCAGCAGGAAGCCTCCTTTTCCCTCTCCCACTCCCCCTGCTCCTGTTCCCTCTATCGCTGTGTCTCTCTCTGTCAAATAAATAAATAAAATCTTTAAAAAAAATAAAATCTCTTGCACTAAAAGAGTTAAATGAATTTGTTCTGTCTTTTCCCAGTAGAAAAGCTGAGTTAGTAGGAATTTTTGTTTTTTTTTTCTCTCTTTTTATTTCAGTGACTAAAACAACAGACAGTAACTTATGCAAGTAGATTTGAACTATCAAAAGTATGTTGAATCAAGCTCTATATATTATGAAACAGCCATTGTCATGGTTCTGTTTGTTCTGTGATCATGTAAAAATCACCATCTCAATAGCATAACTATAATAATAAATAAAGGCTAAGAATACCTTGTCATGAAGAGAAACCATTCCAAGGTAAATATGCCACAATGAATTGAATATAATTTATATATTATACAATTCATCTACTTAAAGTACACAATTCAGTGCTTTTTGGTATATTCACAGTATTGTGTAACTATCACCAAAGTGTAAGTTTAGAACATTTTGTCCCCTCTAAAAGAAACCCTATACCCATTAGCAATCGATCCCCTTTCTCCTCTACAGCAGCTTCCCAGGCCCTGAGGAACCACTAATATAATATATGTCTCTAAAATATGCCTTTTTATATTTTATATAAATGGAATCACAGAATATCTTTTTGTGACTGACTTCTTTTACTTCTTTCATTTGGCATAAGGCTTGCAACTTTCACCAATGTTGTAGCATATATCAGTACTTCATTTCTTTTTATTGCCAAATACTATTCTATTATAGGGATACACCATATTTTATCTATTCATCAGTTGATGGGTTTTCCCAGTTTTTGGAAATTATGAATAGTGCTGCTGTGAACATTCATGTACAGCTTTTTGTGTGGACATGTTTTCATTTCTTTTGGAGATATATATACATATATAGGAGTGGGGTTGCTGGACCATATATAACTCTATGTTTAACATTTTGAGGAACCATCAAACTGTTCTCTACAATGACTGTACCATTTTGTATTTCTAAGAGTAATGCATGAGGGTGTTAATTTCTCCATATGCTCACCAGGACTTGCTATTGTCTTTCTTTTCTTATTATAGTGTCCTAGTGTTTGTGAACTGGTATCATTATGGTTTTGATTTGTATTTCCCTAATGATTAATGATGTTAATTAGCCATTTGTATATCTTCTTTGGAGAACCATTGATTCAAATTCCTTGCTTGTTTTTAAATTGCGTTATTTGCCTCTTTGTTATTTGAGTTGTGAATGTTCTTCATCTATCCTGGAAACTAGTCTCTTATCAGACATGTAATTTGAAAATATTTTCTTCTACTCTATGGGTCACATCTTCATTTTTTGGTGGTATTGTTTGTAGCACAAAATATTTTAAATTTTGATATAATCCAATATACATATTCTTTCTTTTGTTGCTTGTACTTTGGGTGTTATATCTAAGAAAACATTGCCTGACCAAGGTCATAAAGAATTATTTCTGTTTTCTTCTAAGTGTTTTCAAGATTTAGCTCTTATATTTTGGTCTCTGAACTATTTTGAGCTAATTTTTGAGTATGTTGTGAGATAGAGGTCCAACTTCATTCTTTTTAATGGGGCTATTGATTTGTACCAATACCATTTGTTAAAAAGACTATTCATTCCCCCATTGATTTGTCTTGGCACCGTTGTAAAAATCAGTTGATCCTAAATGCATGGGTTTATTTCTTGACTCTAAGTTATATTCTATTGATCTATATGTCTATTTTATACCATTAGTTTTGTAATAGGTTTTGAAATTGAGAAGTGCTTGTTCTTTTTCCAGATTGTTATGGTTATCAGTCTAAGCTCTTTGTATTTCCATATGAATAATCAACTTGTCAATTTCTGAAAAAAATGGCTGTTGGAATTTTGATAGGGATTGTGTTGACTCTGTAGATCAGTTTGGGAGTATTGTCATCTAAAAAATATTGTCTTCCAATCCATGAACATGGTATATCTTTCCATTTATTTAGGTTTTCTTTAATTACTTTCAACAGTGTTTTGTAGTGTTCAGTGTACAAGTCTTGCAATTCTTTTGTTAAATGTAAAACTAAGTATTTTATTTATTTCTATACTTTTGTAGATGGAATCATTTTTTAATTTCATTTTTAAAATTTTTATTGGTAGTGTGTAGAAATACAATAGATTTTTCATTTGTTTTTTTATTATTTTTTATTCAAGTATAACATACAGTGTTATCTTAGTTTCAGATATAAAATTTAATGATTCAATAATTCAATTCATTTTGCAATGCTTATCAAGATAAGTATACTCTTAATCCCCTTTATCTCTTTGGTCCATCTACTCACCCACCTCCTCTCTGGCAACCCCCAGTTTTTACTCTGTATTTAAGAGTCTGTTTTTTGTTTATCTCTTTTGTTTGCTCATTTGTTTTGTTTTTTAAATTCCACATGAGTGAAATCATATGGTATTTGTTCTTCTCTGACTGACTTATTTCACTTAACATTATATCCTCTAGGTCTATATGTATTGTTGCAAATGGCAAGATTTCATTCTTTTTTATGGCTAAGTAATATTCCCAAGTGTTCATTGATAGATGAATGGATAAATAAGATAAATAATATATATGATAGAACTACAATAGATTTTTGGGGGCATCTGGGTGGCTCAGTTGGTTAAGTGTCTGCCTCTGGCTCAGGTCATGAGCTTGGGGTCCTGGAATCGAGCTCTCCATTGGATTCTTGCTCAGTAGGAGCCTGCTTCTCCCTCTTCCTCTCCCTATACCCCTTCCCCCTGCTTGTGTTCTCTCTGTCTTTCTCAAATAAATAAATAAAATCTAAAAAAAAGAAAAGAAATACAATAGAATTTTAATATCGATGTTGTACCCTGCAATCTTTCTGGACCTAGAGTTTATTAATATTAGTTTTTATTAGTACTTATTTAGTATTATTAGTATTAATTTTTTAGTATTTATGTATGTATGATCAGATCATACATACAAATAGAAATAGTTTTACTTCTTGCTTTACAATCCAGATGGCTTTTGGTTTCATTTTCTCTTCTTGTTTCTTTTTCTTACCTACTTCTCCTAGTAGAACCTCTAGTACAGTAGTAAAGAGAAGTGGTAAAAGTGGACATCTTTGAATGGTTCCTGATCTTAGGGGGAAAGTATTAAGTCATTAACCATTAAATATGATGTTCATTGTTTTGTATAGATATCCCTTTACAAGTTTAGAAAGTTTCTTTCTATTCCTAGTTTGTTGAATATTATTATGAAATGGTGTTACATACTATAAAATTTTTATTATTTATTTATTTATTTATTTTATTTTATTATGTGATGGGTATAAATTTTTTTATTGTTATGTTAATCACCATACATTACATCATTAATTTTTGATGTAGTGTTCCATGATTCATTATTTGCATATACCACCCAGTGCTCCATGCAGAATGTGCCCTCTTTAATACCCATCACGAGGCT
>NW_028021035.1:0-11032 GCF_054177405.1 Leptonychotes weddellii
TCAGAGAGTTGTTGCTATTCCTTTCTTTGATCTCCTGTTGAGTTTGTAGGTGTTCAGAATGGTTTGATTCCTATCCAGCTGAATTCCTGAGAGGAGATGAAATCCAGGTCTCCTACTCCTCCGCCATCTTGCTCCGCCCCCCCTCATGCCTGCCTTCTTAAATAGAATATAACATAACTTGCTATATTCTTGATAATGGGAGGTCATGGTGATGGACATCAATCAGGTTTTGTGCTGAGTGATTCTAGAGATTTTGTCCTTATACACATATCCCCATTGCTGTGCATCTTCAGCCTGCCATTATATGTTGATTTTTCTTTTTCCTTGTTATATTAGGCTGTTAGCTATTATATAACAGCTTTCCTGACTCTCTATAGTTTCCTGCATTTTGTGTGTGTTGATCAGGAAGCAAGGTAACTTGTTAGAATTAACGTGTAAACTAAGAGTAAATAGGTTATGAAGGAGGGCCTGCTTTTTCTCATTCAAATTTAGTGGAAGCTATATTAGATTTTATCTTGGATCCTTTCCAGAGAACATTTTCTAAGCTTCTTCTGAATAAAATATACTAACATCTTAGGAAAGTGAAATTTTGCATAGAGGTTAAGGGACCTTTGGAGCTAAACTCTGTGGCTTTAAATCCTGTGAATTTGGATGAGTCACTTACTCTTTGCTTCACTTTCCTCACCCCTAAAGTGGGCATAGTAATAATATCACTGCATAGGATCTTTATGAAGATCAGTCAAGCGAATCTTGTTCAAGTCAAGTTCATCAAGCACGGAGAACTTTTCGGAGCTAAAATTCTAAGACTTAATCACTTGCAATTCAGAAACAAGGTTGATTATCTTTGTAGGATAGCCTATGAAAACTTTCTTAATCGACACTGTTGCTGAATTACAGCACCTGCCATCGGATACAGTTTAACAGTCGCTCGGTGGTGCCGTTGATACCCGAGTGTGCGTTTGAGGTTGCAGTTTGCAGCCTTGGGGACATTTCTGTATCACAGAGGTCACAGAACCACCAACTCCTTCCAGTAGCCTGTGGAAGGGGAGGTTAAGAATCATGCTGGGCTTCACACTGGACATGAACACTGAGGCTACCTCTTTGTGGGCCACCCGGAGGAGGGGTTGATTATACTGTGTTTTGAAATGTTGTAGAAGCAACAGAGAGGAAAGCAATTCCCAGGTTGCCATGAAATTTTGGGGTTAATGGGGAGAGAGAGAAACCTGCCTCCCCCCTCCCCTGCCCCAGGCAATATGCTGATTCTATGAGGTGGTGTATGGGATGGGCCAGCACAGGGCAGGATCTCAACAAATGGTGGTTTATTTTCTCCTTGGAGGTGTCAGTTCTAAATTTATTATTGTGTGGAAATAAAATGAAGACATCGGGTTTATGAAATGGCGAGGTTTTCTGTTGACATTTGGGTGGAATGCTGCTGAGCTGTCTTTGGCGAAAAAAGCAAGGCTGTGCTGAAGTCGTCCTCAGCAGTGATTTAGCTTGGGCTAAGCCATTTTTGTAAGTGGCCACACTGGCTGGCTGACAAGTCCATTGGCATGAGGAGACTGGGGGAAATGGTAAGAAGCAAACATTGTATCTGATGGTGCAGCTTCTTTAGCCTTTTGGGGGAAGGTTGAAAGCAGAGGCTTTGGTTCTATCCTGGGCAACCCTCTCTCTCCCTGAGGCTTCCTTTGCCTGTGGATTATCAGCAGTAGGGGGTTCTTGGTGACTTTTAGGGCCCCAGCTCCTCTGAGAGCACTGGTCTCCCTCCCCACCCTCATCACCATTTTTCTGGGGCTGCTCTGTGTTCGCTGGGCCTCCTGCTTCCTTCAGATCCCAGCACTGAGGACTGCCTTTAGCACGGCCCCAATATCTATCAGCGGAGAGGTCCCTGTGAAGGCTTCTCTCTCCTCCCGGGGCATTCGAACCCCAGAATCCCAGGGACTCAAGGCATAGAACTGCCCGCAGGCAGGTCCCTCTGGTCCCTCTCCCCAAGCCCGCCCAGGGCTGACAGCGCTGCCTGCCCAACTGGGAGAGATTTCCTAATTCAGACAAGCTGGCTTGTTCACATTTGCGGGTGCGAGGCTGGGGGTTGGTGAGCTCCCGGCGCTTTGGCACAGACACTGCCTCTAAGGAGAGGGGTGGGTGGGGGCCAGGAGGGGGAAACTCAATCACAGTGCAGGAGGAGGGAGGAGGCTTTTAGTCAAAGTGCCAGTCACCGGGGGCAGCGGATAGCATCGCCTGCCTGGTCTGGTTACATCCCCCTGCCTCCCCCTAAGCGCTCCTGAGAAGCTGGCGGATACCAGAGAAGGTGGTCCCAGGGAGCGGGGCAGGCAGGGGTGGCCGGGACACAGGGGAGGGAGGAAGAGGGAAGGGGCACAGTAGGACTCCAGAGACAGCGTTTTGTAGTTTTGCTTCAACTCATTCCCTTGAACAGAGATGGGATGGCTTGCTTCGCGGGAAACTGATGACACCCAAGGAATGAGCCTTGTCTTTGAAGGACATAAGGTTCTCTTTCTTCTGGGACAAATCATGCCCATTTTTGTGGCTCCCCCCCTCCATGTCTCAGCTACCCCAGTCGTTGCTCACATTTGGCTTGCCCTTGCTAGAAAATGTGTGGGACCTTCTCTTTCCTTCAGTCAGCAGCTGGTTACTGAGGGCATCTGAGAGCCAAGCTCCGGCCACAGACAGCGCACCGAACCCTGTTGCAAACCCCTCTCCCCTGGGTGGCGAAGGAGAGGGGGGCTTTGGGGTTCTGGGCGAGTCTGTTGAATTCTCTGTTCATGGATGTGGAACTAAAGCAAAATGCCCCTTACTGTCCATGGGGTCATCTTTCCCCAAAAAGGAGGCTTTTTTTTTTTTTGAAATGGAGTGTTTTCTCCAGGCCTAGTGCTGATTAAATGCTTTGTATGCATGATCTCATTGATCCTCACCGTAATCCTACCAGATGAGCATTGCTTTTCATCTTCCGTTTTGCAGATAAGGAAACTGAGGGCTAGAGAGGTTAAGTCACAGGCATAAGGTAAGTGGCGTAGCTGAGGTGTGAACCTAAGCTTTCTGACTCCCAAGCCTCTTGACATGAAAGTGTCATCGAGTTAGTATTTGGTATCTGTCACCAGTTGTGACAAGTCCCCATGGCCTCTTCTTCATTCAGGCATCTTCCTAAAGTAGCTCCACCATCTGCCGGTGCTGGGGACGGAAATGTGTAAGGGGAAGGCTCTGTGCCCGAGGAACATAAGCTTCTGGCAGGGAGCTGAACCCAGCACTACGACCGCGGAAAACCCCAGTGTTATAGGAACACGGAGGAAAGAATGTTGACTGCCCAGGCCTATGAGTCAGGGTGGCTCAAGGAACCTTCCAGAGAGTCACAGCATGGCCAAAGGCCCTTCAGGGGCCCGGGAGGCAGTCTGTATGGGGGGATCTGGGGTGGGCTGCATGGAGTCCAATCAAGAAGGGTCCCCCCCCTTTGCCAGGATGGGGGCTCGACTTTAACAAGTGTTCTGTGGGGTTTTAGGTGTGGAGGGGATTAGATCACATAGGTGTGTGTGGCTTACCTCACTGGATGGGCCCTTCTATTTCCAGACATCTGTGTGAGTACTCCTTTCTCCAACCTTAATCTCTTTCCAGGTGATTTTTCTTCCTAGTCTCTAAGTTGGCAGTTTCCTCCAAGGAGAGAAGGACGTGCCCCGGTAGCTCCACACCTCTGCAGGGGTGCATGGGCTGCTGAGGAAGGAGAGCCTGGGCAACCGTCAGGCTGACTCGAGCCCGCAGGGCTGATAAAGCGCAGAGGCTTCTGAAGAGTTCTGGGTGAGGTCTCCTTGGCCACACCTGAAAATGTTTCATTTTCCATGCAGGGAGGGTTGTTTGTTTCCCCCCCCCCACCATTTAAAAAATGCCACATGTTGAGAAAATTTAATTCAGGCCAGGGAAGAGCTTGGAGATGAAATCTCAAGGCTTTGCCTAAGGATTTGTCCGCATGGTTTCTACGAGACAAACCATTATAATTATGTATGGAAACCATCTGTGGAGCCTTGGAAATTCTCTTCTCCATGTGCCCCATTAAACTGGGGAGGCACCAAGGCCCCCTGATCAGAAATGAAAATTATCAAACATCATGTGCAATTTTAACAATTATTCTGAATGATTCGTGTTGTTCCTTCGGTGACACCCACAATCCTTGTGGCTAATGGACTTTGAGTCATTTGGACCCAGTTTTCTCCACCATGACCCAATTGGCATGCAGGCTGGATCATTCCTTGTTGCAGGGGCTGTCTTGTGGATTGTAGGATGTTTAACAGCCTCCCTGGCCTCTACCCACTAACCACTGGTAGCAGCACCCCAGCCGTGAGGATGAAAAGTATCTCCACACATTGCCGGTGTTCCCCAGGGAACAAAGTCACCCGGTTTGAGAACCACTAGTTTCACCTAGATTCTAAACCTAGCCACTTTACTTCTCAGTTGCATGGTCTTTGGCAAGTTACCAAAACCCCAAGAAGCCCCAGTTCACCCTCTTGAAAACTGGTGATCAGTGTGTCTGCCTTTCAGGGTTGCTGTGAGTTAATGCTTGTCAAATGCTGACCACTTCACTCAGTTCTCAGGAACGCCAAGTCTATCTTCCCCACCCCCAACCCATGGTGTAGGAACGCTTTCCGTCATGCATATAGGGCCTCCGAAGCCTATGTACAGTGAAATGGCCAGATAGAGCTACGTAAAATACAAAAGGGTGGACTCCCTCTTGACAAGCAAATAATTTGCTGGGTGAATCTACTCTTTGTGTTTCTAAGGCTGAGTGTCCCATTGGAGGCGGGCCACTGTAAGCTGCCCACTGACCCCGGTCTGCTCTAAGCTGATTTGCACACTCCTAGTTGCTGCCATCCTCATTCTTCCTTGTCTACTTTCCACAGATTCAGTGCCAGAAGGTAGTTTTTTTTTTTCTTCTTCTTTGGAACCTTGCTCTCTACGTCCTTCCTTCCCTGCCCCCTTTGGCTTGCACAGTGCACAAATGGTTAAGGGCATTCGGCTAGGCTGCCTCCCCAGTCCCGGTAGACTACCTTGGAGGGACTGAATGAAATTGATAGGACTAACATTACATCGCTCAAATCCCCAAAGAAAGAGTAGCTGGGCGGTGAGAAGGAATGACCGCGGAGAAAACAGCTGTGAAGGGCAGCTCTTGGTTTATCTTTCATGGAAAGAGAGACATAATGAATTCTAAATGAAGAGCAACGAGAAACAGAGTAGTTTGTCGGTCTGGCAGGACTTCTGCAGCCCAAGCGGACGCGTTAGGAGTTCTGACTGCTGTCTCCCTTGCACGGAGTCCTGGGACCCTCTGTGGGCCCGGCCATGTTCGGGGAAGCGTGTTTGCTGATCTCGCAGAAGAAGGCCATAGAAAGGCCTGGGAGTCTGCCTGGTGGTGGTGCTGGCATGGCTGGTCAGGCCGTCTGCGGAGGGTGGGCCCCACGTACGCAGGGTCTGCTTGCAGGCTAGGCCCATACATGGGGATGCACTACTCGGGGTCTGGCCTCGGAGGACCACGCAGGCCTCCTCTGGCTCCTTTACTATAGCTCTTCCCCCCTTCCCTGTGTGTGCCTCTGTTTCTCTCCAAAACCTGGCGTCTGCAAGGCTCTGTAAGGGAGGTCATGAATTTGAGAAGGGGTTGGACTTGGTTGGCCAACTGACCCTAACTTGAAACTTGGCTCATTTACCTTTTCAGTAGGAGACCCTCAGCAAGTTACTTCATCTCCTGGAGACTCGGGGCAAAATAGCAGATGACACCTGGGAGAGTTTTCGTAAGTTTCAGGCATAAGGCACACCGAGTCTAGCCCACTATGGCTCAGTGCACTGGCCCAGGGAAGGAAGCCGCTATTATTATTGGCCAGTGAGAAGTAAGGCTCCGTGCGTGGAACAGACTCGAGGGTTGTCACCGGGCCAGAGTGGGGACACGCGTCCGTGTGTGCTGACTCGAGAACTGCGCTCTTTCTGTCAGACTGCAGCTGATAAACTTTAGGACACAAAAGCACCAAGCAAATGGGCCCATTGTGATGAGAACACAATGACATCGTAGAATGAGGTTTCTGCATCCCCACCCCTTACATGTGCGGATCACCACCAGTAGCCTACTTTATTCCAGATTCTCGGCACCTGGTCAGGTAGCAGCTCGTATGGAGGCTGGGAGTGTTTCTTCCATCAGCCCTCGGGAAGCATCCTCGGGTTGGGGACATCATTGGTAAGAGAGATAAGATCCCTCACCAAGGCAAATTGGCTCACATATAAATGGTGCGTTTGATAGGTGGTAAAAGCTAAAAACCACATCATTTAAATTGCATGAAATTAATGATCCACCTTGGGTCATGAAAGAGTTGAGGAAAGTAAGTTTCAAAGTTGATTGAAAGCCATTGTTTTGTCTCCAACAACTCTTCCATTGCTTTAAGGTTCTTGGATCTGAAAAGGCATGGGGGTGGGGGAAGGAGGTGATTGCCGGAGGTGGTGGGACCTGATAGCAGTGAATGTGAACGGGGACAGTGGGACCTGTAGGGTGTGGGGTCAAAGCCTGCAGCTGGGCAGAAGGATCAGGGTGTAGCCTGGCAGAAAGAATATGAGCTTAGGAGCTACAAACTTGCATGGATTGTAGAACTTTGACTCTGCTACTTGAGGGCTGGGTGGCTTTGCTCTGTAGCTTGACCTCTTTGAGCCTCAGTGCTCTTATCTGCAGAATGGGAAAGCAGCACCCATCTTCAGGACTGCTGGAGGAATGGGGTGAGACTGTAGGTGGCTGGGAGAGTGCCTGGTGGGAAGCAGGCTGTGGTACAGTGAGTGAGGATCACGGCAGCTCAGGATGGAATCAGATGCCTTGATGTTGCCTGGCCCTTCCCTTCCCCGTGAAGCAATGAACACAGCACCTTACAGTTGTTACTTATGTGGTCCTGTGAAAGGGGTAGATAAAGGGTTCTCTGGGAGCTGGTCTTTCAGGTGTAGGAAGACAGTTGTTTTGGATGTCTTGGGGACCCAAGCCTCCATTTTATCTGGCCTCTGCTTGCATCCGTAAATGTTCCCTCTCTCCCTCCTCTAGATGTGCTGGTCTTCAGTCTTTCTGGGACGTATTAAGCTTCTTGCTCCAGTGTCTTTGCACTTATGAACCTCTCTGTCTGGAGCAGTCTGTCTTGGATCCACGTATATATTTGACTCTTTTAATTAGGCTCCAGCCTACCACCTCCTCAGGGTGTCTTCCTTGACGATAGGGCTTAAAGTAGCCTCGACTCTCACCCAACCCCACACCCCCCTTCACTTTGTTGCATCACTCTGTTTAATTTTCTCTATCTCTCACCGCTTTAGGACATGTCTTGTTTATTCATTTGACTCTTCCCTCAACTAGATTTTGAGCTGTGTGAGCTGGGATCTTGTCTGTCTTTTCCATCCATTTGTCTCTAGTGCATTTGTTGAAGAAATGAGCGACGAGAAGCATGAATGCTGTAGCCAGTAGCTTGTCATGCCTTGGCTGTTGAGTGGCCCCTCCTTGGGCGCTGGTTTCAGTCTTCCATGGGAGGGAAGCAAGGAGGGTAGCGTCACAGTTCGGCGGTAGGCATGCACTAGACACTGGGTGGGGAGGTGTGGCAATAACTGATGGGGGATAGAGAGAGAAGTGTGTGTATTCCTCTCCTGCCTGGATCCAAGAGGCTTTTAATATCCTGCTATACTAGAGTCCAAGTCTGTTCTCTGACTTGAGGGATGAGATGGGCCAAGGGAGAAGAGAGTCAAGGGCCACAGTAGGATGCTTTCCCTGAGTAGAACTGCCAGATGTAATGAATGAAAATGTAGGGCATGTGGTCAGATTTGAATTTCAGATAAGTAACAAGTAATTTTTTATTATAAGGATGTCCCAAATATTGCGTCCTCCTACTAAAAACCATTCATCGTGTGTCTGAGATTACAATTTGACTGGGCGTCCTGTATTTTTTCTGGCAACTTTATTGAGGAGTCTCACAGACATTTCAGTGTCTTCTTGCTCAAATGCACTGAAAGGGGCTGCTCCTCTGGGTTACCTCAAGGGCATTTTCCAGTAGTAGCCACGGGGCATTCTTTTGGGCAAGTAGCTCCAGGGCCAAGCCCTGACATGGAGCCCTCCAAAATGGCTAGCTGTGAGGGGGAACGCCTTCTAGGAGCTGTGAATTCTGCAGCTTTCTTTCTGGGAATTGCCCACTCAGGGTGTTATGTCAACCCTCCTTCCCCCGGAGTGTGTGACCATCACATTCTTGCTCTTGTGACACTGTGTGGCATCTGCCGCCATGCCTCCTTGTGAAGCCCTGGTTCTCGTGTTTATCAGATGTTCTTCTTGCCCCTCTCCCCAGAATGGACCTTATAGATTTGACTCAAGGTTTGTGTTTCATATTTAGATGCTTCCTAAGGGGAGAGGAGGAACGGAATCAGCCTGGACTTGGTCACCTTCATCTCCACTCTGAGCCTGGGCCTCTGCATTCCCATCCAGCTCTCCACTCCCTTCACCCAAACTGCCTTTGCGCTCACAGGTTTTCCCGTGGTTAGCCCTCAAGGGCTGTGGGGCTTTATGGAGAAAGCCATGCTGGCCAATGCTGTGGACTGGAGTTAATCTGGCAGAGAAGGATATAACTGTTGTCTGATTGTGGTGTGGTTCTTTGCCAAGTTCCAGGTGGGGTAGAAATGTTAGCAGGTTCCCCTCTGGCAGCCAGAGTCATTTTCTAAGGCTGGTGTTTGCTGCCTTGGCAGACCCAGTTCCCACTAAGAGAGAGCTTGAGACCTTAAGTCTGGGTGGCTGGTCGTTCTGCGTCTCAGGAAGTCACATTACCTCCCAGCCTTGGGGTCGCAGGCTTTGGGATTGGTCAGCCTGGAGTCCGCATCTTAGTCGTGCAAACTGCTAATGGTGAAAGCAGCCCCTCCACAGGCAACCTAGCTTATACTATATATTCTAAGAGCTAAGATCTCATCTAGTGAAAAATACCCTTAATGTTTTATTCCTCTGAACAACTCCCATGACTGGGACCAGCTATGTAATTTCCGAATGAAAATATGGGCCCCATGTTAAAAAAAGTATTAACGATTTCAGGGTGCCTGGGTGGCTCAGTTTGTTGAGCCTTGACTCTTTTTTGTTTTTAAAAGATTTAATTTATTTATTTATTTGAGAGAAAGAGGGAGAACACGTGCACTAGTTGGGGGAGGGGCAGAGGGAAAGGGAGAAGCCGACCCCCCGCCCCCGACCAGAGAACCCCACATAAGACTCGATCCCAGGACCCCAAGATGGTGACCTGAGCCAAGGCAGACACTCAACTGACTTAGCCACCCAGGTGCCTTGAGTCTCTGACTCTTGATCTCAGCTCAGGTCTTGATCTCAGGGTCGTGGGTTCGAGCCCTATGTTGGGCTCAACACTGGGCATGGAGCCTACTTAAAAAAAAAAGTATTGGGGCGCCTGGGTGGCTCAGTCGGTTCAGTGTCTGCCTTCAGCTCAGGTCATGATCCCAGCATCCTGGGATTGAGCCCCATGTCCGGGTCCCTGCTCAGCGGGGAGCCTGCTTCTCCCTCTCCCACTCCCCCTGCTTGTGTTCCCTCTCTTGCTGTGTCTCTCTCTGTCAAATAAATAAATAAAATCTTTTTAAAAAAAAGTATTAATAATTTGAAGACAGTGACAACAGAGCATGAAGCCAACCGTGGGGCCTTCTGAGTGCGGCACCCTGAGTGACTGAATGTGTCACATGCCCGTGGAGTTTGTTGTAGTCAGGACCACTTTAGAGCACTTCAAACTCATATGCTTCTTTGTGTTCTTGAATACTGTGAGTCGCTTTATTTTCAAATGTAATAACCTCTTCCAGTTTGATTACTTGGGAGGCGTGGGTCCCTTTCCCATAGATGGGTGCTTGGCTAATATTCATTCAAAAGGGAACAACAAGTAAGATTGATGTGTTACGGATGGAGGTTTGAGAGTCCCAGGCTTCTCTCGGCTGATCAGTCCTTCGTGTTTCTTTCTGTATGCAGATGTTCAGTATTAACAAAGAGAGCCCTGGTTCAACATTTCATGTCTTTTCTTTGTTTGCATAGTGGGAGCGATTTACCTTGGTTAAATGGCACCATCATTCTCTTGTCATTTTCCTTGCATGATAAGTAGGGGCAGCTCAGGCTTTGTATCACTGATGCAAAGAAGTAACTCCTGCCATGTTTGGATGTTCCGGAATTATTCACATGTTGCCCTCCTGTCATCTGGTCCTAGATCCCTACTCACAGTGGAACAGGACATTGGATCTTCTAACTGACCAGGAACTGAGCATCAGAACAGTGTTAAGGAGCAGAGTGATGTTTCCTGGCAGCTCTGCGTATGTACGTATGGACACACGTGGGCAGAATGCTCTCTGCTACTGGTTCTCATTCAGACTGCACATTTTCAGGGCAACACCAGACATTTGCCTGACCTTGCTGTGAGAGAGTGGCCTTCTCTATACCTGTGAAGTTCTTCCCAATAGGAGGGCTCCAGGACCAATCTTGGAGGAAGGGAAGTGAGCTGTCGAGAACTTTAATGGGCAAGGCGGTCTAGACCCCTAGGATGATGGGAATGGATGACATCCAGAGTTCATCCTGCCTTTGGTTTTTAACATGTCTCAGAACCCTGTGGAGAGAGTGTTCCAGAAACAGGTGCCAAGGCCCCAGCCCCAGAAGTGCTAGACTCAAGGTATCTAGAATAACATTTGGCTTGAGAATTTGACAATATTTTCAGGAGATTTTGATTCTTATACTTAATTAAGTCCTTCTGGACTAGTGTACCCTCTACATGTTAGACAGAAGAGAGCTAGGAGTTGGAATCGTACCCTCCCAAATTCAGGGGTCGATTTTAGTTAGGGACAAAAATAGCATTCGAAATTTGAGGATTTTTAAAATAATAAAATCCTATCAATGCAAATGGTAATGGTCCCAAGCTTTGGGATCATTGAACCATTTTCCAGCAGAGTTGGTAAAGAGAATTAACTAACATCATACATTTAGTCAGTGTGAGAAATAGGACTAGAACCTGAATTAGCTGAATCC
>NW_028021036.1:0-673 GCF_054177405.1 Leptonychotes weddellii
AAAAAAAAAAAGTATTAGATTTTAGGATCTTTTTCTATCATGGTATTTCTTGGGTAAGTCCTGCCTCTGAGCTCTGAGCATCTGGCTCACCCATGGTATCAGAGTATGTCCATATTCATAACTGCCGAATCCTAGAACGTGCTGATGACTTTGGAGCCAACACTCTTTATTTTAAAAACTAGCCAAATGAAGTGTTTGATCCCAACACTCTGTTCTCCACCTTTGAAAAGAGAACCTGGCTATTGAATACCAGGCAAATAGGGGATCCTTTTGAGAGAAAAGGACAGCCCAGAGTCCAAATCCTAAGCAGACAGAGAATGAAAAGAGCTGTAAAAACCCCCTTCATGGAGAAGATGATGGGCACAGTGACGCTATCAGACACCGTGACTAATCACGGCTAATGTCTGCTGTTGTCGATTAGCCTTATTAGCACGAGCAGGGGAAGCACAGGGTGGCCTTGCCGTCTTGACCACGAGCCGCTGTGCGTTTGCGGAGGGGGCGGAGTTTCCAAAAAGGTTACGCTATCCGGAAATGAATCCTAACCTACATTGTAAGAAATTTAGCAAAACAGGGCAAAAAACCATAAGCAAGTAGATAAAAACATAAAGGCGATGAAAGTTCACCATAATTTTTACTGTTATTTTTCTACTATTTTGTTTCCTCCACTAAGTCA
>NW_028021037.1:0-673 GCF_054177405.1 Leptonychotes weddellii
AAATCCATGTCACACAGATATCATTCAAAATAACTACATGTTCAACATGACAAAGTTCAAGGCGACATGTGAAAACTATTTAAGCACTGAGCTGCTATTTCTTCCTTCCTTCCACAGATAGTCATTGATTATTGCACTAACTGGAAGCATGGAGATACACATAACCTATGAGAGAGTAGATTAACCCTATGTTGTTTCAAATAGCAAAGCTAAGAAAATTTAAATTATAAGTAAGGTGGAACAAAACAGTAATGGATTAAGCTGCCTATTGTCTTCCGAATTGCACATTTTTATGTAAATGTTGAATGACTTTTTGCTGTATAACTTTTGAGAGATGTTTGTAATGGAATTTATTGGCCCTAAATATAACCTTTTATTTACATTGTATAGTTTGGTAAGATATTCATTATTGGTCAGATATAAAGGTGTAATTATGTTTTAATTTCGTGGTTTATCCAGCACTCATGTATCTATTATGAACCACATAATTTTTTGCATTATTTGACATGAATTTTGTTTTCCATGATTACTTTGTGATAGGTGTACAACCCTGCTGCAGTGTGTTTTTTCAAGGTTCATTTAAAATAATACTGCCTGGGCGCCTGGGTGGCTCAGATGGTTAAGCGTCTGCCTTCGGCTCAGGTCATGATCCCAGGGTCCTGGGATCGAGTCC
>NW_028021038.1:0-673 GCF_054177405.1 Leptonychotes weddellii
TTCCCCTAGGAGGATGTGTTATAACAGTCAAACCTGCATCCGCATCAGACAGTTCCTGAGATTTATTTATAACCTGTGCTCCACCTTGTTGCTAGAGAGAAGTCATGCCTTTCATATTGTCTTAGTGTCTCATTTACTTTCCTGAATGAAATTTTCCTATCCTCACTACAAGTCTACAGGGATAAAAAGTAGAAGTGAGGTACACTCTGGTGTTACCTGTGTTGATTTCTGAGTGGAGAAGTGAAGGGTGGTTTTGTTTTTGCTTCCCCCCTCCCGCCGTGGACCTTTCTGAATGTTCAAAATTTTTTTATATTTAGTGTATATAACTTTCTAATTAGTGAAAAAGAGACAGCAGAGAGAGGGAGGAAAGAAAATTGATTGGAAGATTACAGAAGGCAGCTGGTACACGGGGGTGTGTCCAGGGTAAGAGGTCCTTTACCCCTTGAAATGAGGAGTTACTTATATCTTAGTGTGATTTTTTTTTTTTTAAAGATTTTATTTATTTATTTGAGAGAGAGAGAATGAGAGACAGAGAGCATGAGAGGGAGGAGGGTCAGAGGGAGAAGCAGACTCCCTGCCGAGCAGGGAGCCCGATGCGGGACTCGATCCAGGGACTCCAGGATCATGACCTGAGCCGAAGGCAGTCGCTTAACCAACTGAGCCACCCAGGCGC
>NW_028021039.1:0-673 GCF_054177405.1 Leptonychotes weddellii
TTTTAAGGAGAAATACCCATTTTAGATTTTTTAAGTTATGCTCACTCACCTTTATGGAAGCTTACTGATTATTCACATACACTATTTGTATTTGTTTAATGCAATGGCATTTTATTCTTCTAATTGTCCATATATTATTTAAACAAAATTCTCCACTTTTTTTCTTAAAGGCTTTTTATAGCAGTTTTAGGATTATAACAAATTTGAGAGGAAGCTACAAATACCCTCTGGCCACACCCATGCATAGTCTCCCCCTTTATCTACATGACCCAGCTAAATGGTACATTTTTTACCAAGGATGAACCTAGAATGACATATCATAATCACACAAAGTCTATAGTTTACCTTAGTGTTCACTCTTGGTGTTGTATATTCTTTGGCGTTGGACAAATGTATAATTACATGTATCCACCATTTCAGTATCATACAGAGTATTTTTACTGTCCCAAAAATCCCATTCTAGAATTAAAAAAATAATAATTCAGTGTTAATCTTGGAAAAGAGAAGCTACATATCTCTATGAATTTTATAAAAGACTGATGATAAACTCCTCAAAGACAAAAATAGATTCAGTTTTTTTTTTTTTTAAAGATTTTATTTATTTATTTGAGAGGGAGAGAATGAGAGACAGAGAGCACGAGAGGGAAGAGGGCAGAGGGAGAAGCAGACACCC
>NW_028021040.1:0-673 GCF_054177405.1 Leptonychotes weddellii
AAACGTTTGAGATTTAATTATCCACCAGCTCAGGGCGAGGGGACACACAGTGTGAGTTAACTTTACTGCGGGGAAAAAAGAAAGGACTGTGGTCTTCCTCGAACCCTCGGAGAGGGCTCCAGGATGCCTGGCCCATGACAGGCTGCTCAGGCTTTCCAAGGGTGAGACAAGGCAATCTGGAAGACAAATAATTTTATAAAGCTAGGTTACCCCACGTCTCTGCTCACTTCTCAGGTTAAACAGGACCCACAGCCCCAGGCCAACGGCCAAGTGCGTGAGCTTGGAAGCTGACTCTCCTCTGGGGGGAGCCTTCAGATGAAACCACAGGCCTGGCCGACAGCTGCACTGAAGCCTCATGGACAGACCCAGAGCCAGATGCCTGCCCAGCCCTGTCCAGATGCCCGACCCCAGGAACAATAAGGAGGTAATAAAGGTCCATGATTTCCAGCGAAGTTTTGGGGTGATTTGTTACGCAGCCTCAGATGACTAAGATAGCCGGTCTTGCTCTCAGCCACAGTCTGCTCCTCTGTGAAATGCAGTTAATGATACTTGTATCTCTGGGTAACTGTGTGGGTGACCCCCCCCGTCACTTCCTCAGGCTCCCCCTGGAGGCACAGTGGGGGTTCCACCCCACCCTCCTCAGTACTGCTTTAGTCACACAAGAGAATGTCTA
>NW_028021041.1:0-673 GCF_054177405.1 Leptonychotes weddellii
CCTGGGTGGCTCAGTTGGTTAAGCGACTGCCTTTGGCTCAGGTCATGATCCTGGAGTCCCGGGATCGAGTCCCACATCAGGCTCCCTGCTCAGCAGGGAGTTTGCTTCTCCCTCTGACCCTCCTCCCCCTCATGCTCTCTGTCTCTCATTCTCTCTGTCTCAAAAAAATAAATAAAATCTTTAAAAAAAAAAAAACAAAAACAATCCTCTCCACCTCAATCCCAGGCAATCCTTTCTAGCACTATAGATTAGGTTTTTTATTTTTTATGTTCAGTTAGCCAACATATAGTACTATAGATTAGTTTTGTCTGTTCTTGAATTTCATACTAATCATAATTTAAATTGTTAGCTTACTTATTTCTTTTGTCTCTATTACTAAACTTTTTTAAAAACATGATTTTCTAGCACAGCATGTCTAGCACAGAGCCAGACAGTGTCAGAAAGAATGAATCCCAAATCATTCTATTTCTCAACTTTAATTTTTTAGAAAATTGAAGCATCTAGATATTTGACAGTAACAGTGAGAACTTTTTTGTGAGGGCAACAAACAGAAGTCCCTGGTTCATCTCTTTTGCTTTCTTGCCCTCCCTGCCCTCCCCTTTTTCATCACAACAATATCAATAGTAGCCAAGTGGGGGAGAAAGCTGTGTACAAGTCACATTCTTTTGCCTTT
>NW_028021042.1:0-673 GCF_054177405.1 Leptonychotes weddellii
TTTCAGATTGAACACTTAATAGCTTCTCAAGGCTAAGAAGCCAAGCCAAATACTTGCCATCAGATTTGCCTGCAATAGTGTAGATTTTGGTTACTTCCTCTCTTCTTGAGCACCGCAAAGTATCTTGATGTTCTTGAGTATGTCAGGAAATTACTTTCCTTCCTTACTTGGTAAGGCTCCCAGGAACCTTGTAAGCAAGGTCCCAGGTCAATTTTTCCAAGGGGGTAATTGGCTCCAAAAAGTCAACTTCAGTTCCTTAAAGCTGTCTGGTCATATCTGAGTCTATGTATGTCTCTCTCAAATATGATATTCCAGTCAAAGCCTTAGTAATATGACCAATGTGTCTAATGATATTCTGTTACAAGGACAACAGATTTGTATTGAACTTATGCAAATAACTATAATTGCCATGAAAGTAAGAATACTCACTGAGTTTCCAAAATATGGAACAATCATAACAAAGATAAATGTTTTATATTTGTTTACAAAAGAACATTTTACCACATCTTTGTAAGTCATAGATAGCTTAAGAGAAAAAGTTTCCTTATATCTGGAAGAGCAGTAACCTACAATGGTAGAAACATTAGACTGGCAAAGGACCCATCCACAGAGACCTGGCAGGCCAGAAAGGACTGGCAGGATAGATTCAGAGCACTAAATGAGAAAAATATGC
>NW_028021043.1:0-673 GCF_054177405.1 Leptonychotes weddellii
AAAATCCATTTCCCTCAGCACTCAGCATATATATGAGAACCATCAGTTGTGTATTCTCCAGGCTCTTTTTATAATGGTACTAAATACATATAAACAAGCATCTGTTGCAGTAATTTAAATGTTTTATCCTTATGTACTATGTGTATATTAAAAACAGAATGTGTTATTTAAAATATTAGTTATGTTCATGGATTAGAATTTTATTTGTGACTAGCTAACACATAAAGATCACCAAGTGAATACTGCAGAATACACTCTCTGATTCAAGTAGGCATATTATCCATTTGATTCTGTCTGTTTTACATCTATTATTTGGGATTATGGTACAAATACTCAGAATCTACATCTACAAGAGGTCACACCTCTTCTTGCTTTAGGTAATTTTAAAGAAAATAACTACTTTCTCTTAAGCTACCCAGGAACTCAAATACAATTTTGACATTTGCTGCCTTGAAATAATGGTGCTGATTGTAATTAAAATTAGAATAGGGGGGCGGAGCAAGATGGCGGAGGAGTAGGAGACCTGGATTTCGTCTCCTCTCAGGAATTCAGCCGGATAGGGATCAAACCAATCTCAACACCTACGAACTCAACAGGAGATCGACGAAAAGAAGAGCAACAAATCTCTGAACAGAAAAGCGACCACTTTCTGGAAGGTAGGATGTGCGGAGAA
>NW_028021044.1:0-673 GCF_054177405.1 Leptonychotes weddellii
CTAATTGAATAAATCTGGGATAAACTTGGGGATCTGTCTTTAAAGAAAAAAGTTCTCAGGGTTCTAGTGTGAAGCAAAATTTGGAAAATCCTAGAAACAGATTTCTTATTCAGAGATTCCACAGCTACACATAGAGATGAAAATACTTTAATAAAATTTGAAATTTATGTCTGAGCTAGTAGAAAAGTAGTTCCTAACTCACATTTAGTAGCATTTAAAGGACTAGGAAATTTTGATTTTAGTTCAAGGTATGCATTGATTAGTCAAATCTTGTATTCTGCTTTTGGTCAAACTGTCAAGAAAAATGTGGGCATATTTGCATTTAAGAAAATAAAAACAGATAAATAACAGCAGAAACATGGCAGAGGTGTTTTCAGGAGAGGGATGGTGTCTTCTATCAATAGCCAGATCAGAGGACACCCTGGTCGATACTGATGAGTCACAAATCCTTCATTATAAAGGATTAGGCCTAAGTTATAAAAGTTTCTCAGAAAATGGAATATTTCTTTTCCTCTTTAAATTATTATTTCTTGGCCAGAAGCCCTGAATATTCTTGGAACATCCATTACAAAATTGAAATGTTGCACCGATAATTTTTTATCACTATGAGTTCTGTTAATAATGTTTTCACTAATCATATGGAAAAAAATGTGTATATACATTTTAGATAAAA
>NW_028021045.1:0-673 GCF_054177405.1 Leptonychotes weddellii
AAGTCATGTTTCCCTCCCCAAGCAGGTTCCTCCCAGCGTATTCCTACTTTCAAGTCAAAGCCAGAAAGGGAGGAGAGAACAGACAGGGTGTGTTAGTTTCTCCAGGTTGCTGTAACAAGTCATCACAAAACCGGTGGCTTAAAATGACAGGAATTTATTTTTCTCCTGTTCTAGAAGCTAGAAAGGGCTGCGATCCCTCATAGGGCTCTAAGGGAAAATAGACTTCATGCCTCTCCATGGTGGCTGGCTCCAGGCACATGACTCCAGTTTTGCTCCATGGTTATCTTGCCTCCCCCACTTCCTGAGTCTCTCAAAGCACCCTTTGCCTTTCTCTCATAAGGTCTGTGTAATTGTATTTAGGCCCCACTGAGCTAATACAAGAGAATCTCCTCATCTAAAATCCTTACTGTAATTACATTTGCAAAGATCTTTTACCAAAGAACCATTTACAAGTTCCATGGATTAAGACTCAGTATCTCTGGCCATTATTTAACCTAACAAAGGGTTGTTGGTTTTTTTTTATCTTAAAAAGTGAGCTCTCTCGGGTGCCTGGGTGGCTCAGTTGGTTAAGCAACTGCCTTTGGCTCAGGTCATGATCCTGGAGTCCCAGAATCGAGTCCCACATTGGGCTCCCTGCTCAGCAGGGAGTCTGCTTCTCCCTCTGACCCTCCAC